>NW_022196904.1:10076035-10095265 GCF_008632895.1 Mastomys coucha
GGGGGAAACCAATTCTCTCCTTTATTTTGGCTCGTTTCAGTATGCCCTTCACTCTCTACAATGGGCTCTACTAAACCCTGTATATCAAGCCCGGGTTGTTTTGTAGTGAGTGTATTTATTTCCTGGCTCAGTCTCCATCTCAGTAAGTGTCCCTCCTTAAATCTGTCCTGCCTGGCTTTTCTGTACTTGGCAGAGTCAGTGGGCTTCTCTCCCTGGTATTGGATCTGTGGGTAGGAAGCTCTGTCTGGCTCACCCCTTGCTCCCCTCCCCCTGCAGGGTCACAGCTCAGGCTCACGCACCACGCTGTGGACTTGTTGGGCATGCGTACATCCTTGCACACCAGCAGCACGTAGCTGTACTTGAGCACGTGGATAAGCCTGTAGAGTGGGGGCGTGTTGGCCCACGGGCTTCGCGCCACACGCGTGGAGCTCTTCACCGAGAAGACTACCAGCCGCTGCTGGCACCACTTGTCGAAGAAGCGGCTGAACTCAGCCCAAGAGAAGAAAGTTCGATCCAATAATTCCTGTTCCTCCTTCTGCACGGCTGTGCTTGGTGAGGGCTCTGTCAGCTCCATCCTTGGACCCTGAGTGGAAGCGGGGAGAAGAGCTGGACATCAGACCCATTTCCATTTCCACCTGGGTTACCCTAATTTCATTATCAGACTGCCTTATCAGCTATTGGTGCCTCAGGTATGTCTCAGACAAATCGAGGTGGTTTTATGGTTTGCTTTCCAGATAGGAATCTCCATCCCATTTTTTTTGTGCTTCACCTGTTGCTTTTCTAGGTTCAGTTGGAATTTAAATCAATTTTAATCCTAGTTCCAGTTGCCTTAGATGTGACCTCTAGGTACAAGTGGAATCATTCTAAATATTTTGCCTTCAGCTCAGCTGTGAACCTGTTTGTAAACGTATTCCTAGCTTCTGGCTAAGATTTCTCCTTCTTTCAGATGTGTGTCCTACACCTGGTGATAATATCTAGTAGTCCCATTCATCTGGAACTCCCTTTTCCCACAAGTCTACATTTGACAGTAACTCATATCTACTCCCATAGCTAGGCATAAGCCTCTCATCCCAGACATAATCCTCATACACCTTGGCTTTCTTCTCCTTAGGTGTGTCAGATGTGCAGCTGTTGCCCCTCAGATATGATGGCCTTGAATTGCTACTTTGATTTGTGGCTTATGCTTCCCAGAGATTCTCTTATCTCCAGATGTGTTCCCCATGTCCAGTCACGGATCATACGCCTACAGGGGTATGATTCACTTGTGGCAAATTAAACTCAGAAGTGTCACCAATAGTCATCTTTGGCCCATACTCCTCCTAAGACTTACTCTCCTCCTGGGCCAAGTTGCAGCACCCTCTTCCCAGGAATAGCTACTATTCTCAATATATATCTTCATTCTGGACATGGCCCCTTGTCCTCAGATGGGCTTCTTCACTTCTAATGCTTCCCCTGCCCCCCACGTCTCGCTGAGCCTCTTCTCCCTTGCACAGCCCCTTTTATCCAGTTCCCACCTCTTGAGACTCTCTCAGCCCGTCTCTCCGCTGCTCCTCCCGGCCTGACCATCCCACAAACCGGTGCTTCTCCACTCCTAAAGCTGTGCACCCTTCCGGCCCCCTCCCCCTCAACTCACCTACCCAACCCAAAGCGGCGTCCACCTCCCACAATTCCCCGCGCCCAAGCCCAGCCCGGCCCTTGATCCCGGGATGCCCCGCGCGGTATCCCGCCTTTCTTCCCCCAGTGCCTGGCAAGGTGGCTTTCCACCAACCCTTCTCCTCTCCCCGACTGTCACCCTTACGACCTCGCAGCCTCACCGGCTCATCCACAGGGAGGACAGGCTCTGGGCCACTTCCCAGCATGCTGTGCGGGACAGCGCCCCTCCTCTCTCTACTCTGTCCCATTTCCAGGCTGCCTCACGCTCTAGAGACTACAACTCCCAGCAGCCTCCGGGCGATAGTGGCAGTGCGCGATCCCTGCAGGCCCCGCCCTCGCTCGTCTCCGTCTCCGCCTCCGACCCCGCCCGCCGAAGTCTGCGCGCGAAACCTGTGTGGCGCGAATTTGGGGCTTTCGGGTTCGCGTCTCCGAGCGAGCAAGCGAGCGAGTGTGGCATCCGGCAAAGTGATTTGGAGAGGTAAGTGGTGCCGTGGGTACGTGGTTGGGGCCTGGGGTCAGCGAGCGTGCCGAGCGCTTGTCGCCAGTGAGCTTCGCTGGTTCCGGGTGGGCAGCGAAACAGGCATGGGGATGTCGCGGCGGTCAAAGGCGCAGGAGAGAGGGCAGCAAGGAGCCACGTACTGGGAGAGCCATGGCTGCCTGGCTGCCTGGTTGACTGGTTGACCAAGGCCGCAGCAGGCTGGAAGTTTCGTCGTCTGCGGAGGACTGGTGGAGGCCTGGAAGGGCGTGACAAGGGTGAGAGGCTGGTGGTGGGCGTGGCCATCGGGATTAGTGGCGCCAAGAGACGAGGGGCGGCCTGCGGCTGGAAGGAAGGCTATAGGGTGTGGTGTTTAATCCTGGACACCTGCTGTCCATCGGTATAGGATGCTAGGTGTTAAGGGACGCTGGTAATGAAAGCAAGGTGGCGTTATTGCTCAGATAGTGGTCCTATTTGAAGACTCGAGAAGTTTGTGCGATGAGTGTCAGGAGCCAGGGAAAAGGTGAACTTGGCTGCCTGAAGGGGCACGGATGGTGTAAGACTGGAGATTTGGAAGTAAGGCCTGAAAGCACTTAGGGGAGGGTCAGGAGTTGTTGCTTAGTGTATGTGGAGTTGAGGAGACAGAAACTTACTTGAACAGGGAGAACAGAGGGAAGTTGTCAGGGTGAGGACGGACATTTGGAAAGGGAAGCTGGCATTTGGCATTTGGTAGTCAAGGAGGGCTTGAGATATTATAGCTTACTGATAGAGTGTTTGCTTAACAGCAACAGACCCTGCCTGGATTCTATCTTCAGTAATATAAAAGGGGAGGGGCAGATAATGAAACAAGTCTCAAAGAATAAAAAAGTGAAAAACAACTGCATGTCCTCAGTAAAATTTTCATATTGTGTGGAAAGCAGTCACCATTAAGATAGATTTCCCACTTTCTGATTTGGAAATTTTATGACTTAAAAGTAATTATTTTTTAATCTTTTATGTATATATATTTTAAGATTTATTTATTTAATGTATGTGAGTACACAGTTGCTCCCTTCAGACACACCAGAAGAGGGCATTGCATCCCATTGCAGATGGTTGTGAGCCACCGGGTGGTTGCTGGGAAATGAACTCAGGACCTCTGTAAGAGCAAGTTAGTGCTCTTAACCGCTGAGCCACCTTTCCAGCCTCTGCCTTCATAATAAATCTCAACTAAGTTCCATATTGGTTTTTAAAATTGGGTGTTTCTCCTGAAGAAAAAAATGCATGTTTCTGATTGTAAAGCTGTGTGTGTGTATGTATATACACACCAGGTATTGTGTATGTAATGTATTTGGTAATGCACATGAGTATATGGGAATCCAGGCCCATGTGTGCAAATATCATTCTCTGCCTTATTGTCTCTTACTGACCCTGAAGTTCAACCATTGTTCTGGCTAGTTTGGCTGACTGGCCAGTGAGCTTCTGGATCTGCCTTTATCCCCCTGTATCTACTCCATAATGCTGGGTTTACAGGCATATGCAACCATACCTGTCTGACATTATTTATTTATTTTTTTACATGGGCGCTGGGGATTCAAACTCTTGTTCCCGCTCTCTCTCTCTTTTTTACAGCAAGCACTCTTACCCAGTGAGCCATGTTTGCAGTCCCTGATTACACTTGTTCTTTTATTTCCTTAAGAAGACTTGTGCTCCCTTTTCCCCCAAGTCTCATCTCTGCACAGCCAATATCCTTAGCTGGTCTTTGGCTTTCTTTTTCAGGTACAACTGATGAGAAAAAAAGAACAAGAGAGGAAAGGAGAGACTTCTGCTGCCAACATGCAGAGAAGTATTATGTAAGTATTATGCCCTGCCATGCTCAAGGCACTTTGTGTTGTGATGTTTCCTGGGAAAATGAGGACTACCATTCACCCCGGATAGGGCACTGATAACACAAGCCAGAGAAATGATCCCACCTAAATTTAGCTGAGTAAAACAGTGAGTTATATGGTGTTGCTTATAGGAGAGCTGATGCCCCAGAGGCAGCTACAACACTCCTAAGCCCTCTTCAGCGTAGGTGATGACTCCTGAAAGCTGCATCACTGGAGCTGTCTGCTCAACCTGCAGGCAGCTCCACTGAAGAGTCCCCTCACCCTCAGCAATTGCTGGACTACTTAGGTAAACCTTGGGGAGGGGCTAGTGAGTCTTGCGACTTTCTGAGCCTCTTCAGTGTTTTGAGCTTCCTAATTCTTGAGCTCTCTCCTCTTGGTAAGAGGGAGTGTCCACATAATTCATTCTCTAAAGCCCTGGGTTTTCTGCTACAAATCTACCTTTTCTGAGAAGGCCTTGAGGGAGTCCTGAAGATGAAATTTCTTAGAGTTGAGTAGTCTGGAAAATGGGAAATGGAACATGAGAGAAATTAATTAACTAATTAATTTTTAGTTACAGGGTATGGATCCCTAATGCAGTAGTTTTCAGTCATCAGTTTTACCCCCTGGTAACATGTGGCAATGACTGGAGACATTTTTGGTTCTGACAGTGGGGTTCTGCAATCTGCTTTTGATATATTGTAGACAGAAGTTAGACCTCCCTCAGTGCACAGGACAGCCTCAGTGCTAGTTCAGAATCTGTGTACTGATGTAATATTTCATGTTTAGGAATATGAAAGAAGAAGGCACTTGGTTTCCATAGTTGCAGGCTTGGTTAGATCCATCTACCAAAATGTCATGGTCTATCTCTCTGTGGTCAGCTCTGTTACCTTCGATGTTACTCTCAGTCTGGCTCTCCCAAGATTAGCAATCCCAGGGTACCTCACTCCTTATTTTTTTATTTATTTTTATTTTTCTCTTATACTCTCTCATATATTACATCCTGATTGAATATTCCCCTCCCTTTACTCCTTCCAATCCCTCCTCCCAATTCACTCCTCTTCCACTTACTTTAAAAAAAAAAAAGGGCAAGCCTCCCAGGGTTATTAGCATACAAGTTACAATCAGTCTAGGCACAAACCCTCATATCAAGGCTGGATAAGGTAAACTACTAGGAGGAAAAGGGTCCCAAGAGTACCAAGCTATACAACCAGACCCATACAGAGTCTGTGATTGCATCTTCAGTCTCTGTGAGCCCCTATGAGCTCTGCCTGGTTGATTCTGTGGTTCTCCTGGTGTCGTTTACCTTTATGGCTCCTACAGTTCTTCCCCCCCCCTCCCCCCCCCCGCCGCCTCTCTTCTGTGGGGTTCTCCTGGCTCCACCTAGTGTTTGGCTGTGGGTCTCTGCAATCTGCTCCTGCTAGATGAAGCCTCTGATGACTATTGGGCTAGGCATAAATCTGTGAGTATAGCAGAATATCATTATGAGTCATTTCATTGACTTTTTTTCCCTTGCCAGTTGTGTTCAGTTTTATTCTGGGTCTCTGGGCTGTCTGTCTCTGGTTCCTGGCCATTGTCCTCTCTCTTTTCTGACCCAGAGCTATTTATAGTTGAATTTTGGCTTGGGACAGTCATGGTGGCTACAGGTGTGCAGTACACTGTACTAATTTTTAAGCCTTGGGTTATGTGTCCATGTAGCACAGTTATAAGTATTGGTCACTCATGTACTAAGAAAGAAGGGTGTATCAGGTAAAGGAGGGAAGCGATACTAGCAGACTGAGGCTTGATCATCCACCCCAGATACGTGGGAAGCACAGATCCCCAGGCACTCATGCGATGGGAAACCGGGTATAGCCTGTCCTGAGATAACAATCTTTATCTATATGCTTTTTGTTCTCTTATTTTCTTTTTTTGCCTTTTACAAACTGCTTCCCCTTCCCTGCCCTCCTCCCCCCTCCCCCCGGCCCCCAAGAGTCCAGAATAGAATAAAACTCAGGGTCTTTGCCCATGTTAGGGAAGCCCTCTACCACTGAACTACTAAATCCCTGCCATTGACCCCCTTTCCCCCCCAACACTCCTTAAAGTTATACAAAGGTAGAGGAATCTGCATGGCTGGGGATGGTGTCTGGAGCTTCAGGTATTGTCCAGGTATGCAGGGCATCAGTGCTATTAATGACTTACCACCCACCCTATGCTCCTCCAGGTCATTTTTTCAACCCACAAAAGAAGGTAAAGCGAAGAAGCCGGAGGAGGAGACAGCCAGCAGCATCAGAGAGAAGGAACCCCCTCTAAAGTATGTAAGGGGCTGGGGCAGCATATGCCTTCAACAGTCAAGATTCTTTTGTCTGCATGTGTTCAAAACCTGCTTCAGATGTATCAGGCCTCAAAATGATATTTAATTTAGGTAGCTGACTGCCAACAGGATTCTTGTCAGGGCTCTGTTTGCACATGCTTCACATTCATTCTAGACCAGACTCTCCCTTGGGTAGCTATGTTGGCACAGTTTGATTCATACATTCTCAGGAAGATGCTGGGTAGCCAGAGTATGGGATGTGAATACGTTTGGTTTGTAATCTCCAAATTGATATGTTGAGCAGGAAACTTCACTTCCTTTGTCCTAAGGAGTAAAAGGTACCTAATATACGATAGGCTTTCTGCATAGGGTCAGTGAGTAAACAGATGTGCCTTTTTGTTTTTTGTTTTTATGTTTTTTGTGTAGCCTGGTTATCCTGCAACTCAATCTGTAGATGAGGCTGGTCTCAAACCTACAGAGATCCACTTGCCTTTGCCTCCCTATGATGGGATTAAAGGCTTGTAACACCACCACTGCCGGGCCAGATGTGCAGGCACAGGATGCCTCAGGCATGGGATAGAAAAAGAAAGGGAAGGAAGAATAATTAAGTACATATCATGACGTCAAGTATGGTGCCACACATCATAATCCCAGTGCTGGTGACGTGTAGGCAGGGGAATCAGAAGTTCAAAGGCAGCCTCTGCTACTTACTGGGTTTGAGGCCAGGCCTAGCTGAGACCTTCTCAAAAGGGAAAATAAAAAAAGTGAATGCCATGCCATGGAGGCACCTAGAAGATGCTCACTGCTCACTGAAATGGAAGAGAAGGGAATACTGAGTTTTGTGGGTAATTTCCCCATGCTGCCTGCCATGTCCTCTACCATCTCCCTCCTGACTTCTAGGGCGGCGTTGAAGGAGAGGAATCGAGTGGTACCCGAGAGTGATTCTCCAGTGAAGAGGCCAGGAAGAAAGGTAGCTCAGGTCCTGAGCAGTGAAGGGGAAGACGAAGATGAAGCCCCTAGAATCCCCAAAGTCCAAGTAGGTTCCAGTCCCTTACTGGTTTCATTTTCTAAATTTAATTTTTGTGTGCATGTGTGTATATCCTTGCTGTGCACATGGAGGTCAGAGGACAACTTTGCCACTTTCACATGAGTTTTAGGAATCGAACTCTGGTCTCTAGGCTTCTGTAGCAAGCACCTGTACTGAGCCATCTTGCTGACCTCAAGCCTGCCAATTTCCTACTCACCCATGCTGCTGAGTACAGTAGCTGTACAGGAAGACTCTGGGGACATTGTTCAGGAAATTGACAATCTCAGCTGTTGTTTGAAGCAGGAGGGTTGAGGTACAGGGTTCCAGTTTACTTCTCTCATTTGGCCCCTTGACATCATAGTACCTCAAGTACCTCATGGAGAACATACCTGTGGTGCTGGCTATTTCACAGTTATTCTGTAATTATGTAGGTCAGGTACCTGGAGTGGATTATCTTAGAGTGTGGGCAAGGCCTTTTGTTTCTGGAGCCTCTAGGGGAAGACTACTTTCATGTAATTTCTTTTTTCTAGAAGCCTGTTTGTTCATTAGTTGAGACACTCTTATGTTCTCTTTCTGTGCTTTCTGTGGTCATATTTCCTTGTGACTCTTCTACTTAATTTTTTTTCTTGGATTTTTTTTTATACTGTTGACCATCTGTACAATGGGAATTGTACATGTGTCCCTGAACATATTTGACATATTGACCCATTCCAACTGATTTACCTATTTTCTATGGCAAAGCAAGACAATATATGATTTTCCCCCAAGGCTCTTGAGGAAATCCTCCACATTTTACTACCCAATTAGACAAGATTAAAAGTAAGGGAGTAGGTACCACTCTCTTTTAAAATTAAAGATAGATTCACAAAAGGAAATCTGTAAAAACTGAAGTCTATATGATCAAGCTACAAAATTTATATATTCTAAATATTATTCCTTTTATAACATCAACAACTTACTTAAATATTTTCACAAGTAATTTTTTACTTGTTTTTACATTTTTTAGATGGTATAGTTTTATGAATAAATACTTCTACCATTTGTGTGTGTGTGTGTGTGTGTGTGTGTGTGAGAGAGAGAGAGAGAGAGAGAGAGTAACTCTGGTTTGGTTTTTAAGCCACGTTCATATATATCTCAGTTGGCTCGTTGTGAAGCATCAAGCTTGCCATCCATCCTGCATCAATCTGCTGACTGCTGGATGCCACCACACCTTGTTTATTTCTTGTTTTGTTTTGTCTTTTGCATATATTAAGACAGGCTCTCCTGTCATTCACAGGCTGACTTTGAAACTACAGTGTAGCTGACAATGACTGTTAAGTCCTGATACTCCTTTCTCTGCTTTCCAAGTGCTAAAAATATAGATGTGTGCCAACATTCCTGGGTCTACTCTTAATTGTAATGAAGTTCTTCATGCCTGTTCTCCATACTTCATAAATGTGATGACCTTCTCTATATGGGAAACATGAAAATATTCTTTTCTAGCAGTCTGTCTTGGGTGAAATATGTAGATTTTCTTTTTATTTGTCACATGTAATTACCAAAAAAGATGATATATTTCCCAAGTACAGACATATTCAGCTTTCTTCTCAACTTCCCTACATCTGAGTCATGATGATGCTTTTAGATTAGTTCTCTTCTTACAACCTCCCAAACTTCCCACAAGGAGAACTTACTCTCCAGGCTCTTGGAGCTCTGGTTCTTGGGCTGTTGGAGAGAACCTTGGGTCTCTTGGTTACTCCTCACATGTGCCTTACCTCCAAACTAAGAAAAAGGGAAGAGCTATGGAGTATTTTCTTCTTCCTCATTTACTTATCAATAACCACTAACAATTAATTGCCTAAATGTTGAAAAGTCCTTCAATTCCTACCCAGAAATGCCTTTGTAATGATGGTCCAACTCCCATTTCATGCCCAAGACTTCTAGCAAATCAGGTTGGTGTCAGAAATCAAGAAGAAAACAAAACATTGAGGTCACAGAAATAGTAGCAGGCAAGAATCTTTAGAGTGGGACCTAGTGAAATGGCTCAGCATTTGAAGGCATTTACTGCTCTTACAGATGACTTAGATTTGGCTCCTAGCACCCACATGGTGATTCATAATCATTTGTAACTCCAGTTCCAAGTGACCTGTAACACTCGTCTTCCCTGCATGGACACATTCATGAGATATACATACATGTAGGTAGAACACTTATATATGTAAAATACGGTGAATGACTCTTTAAAAACAAGGATAGGAAAAGCAACTTGATATTCCATTCCAGAGTGTGACAAAAATATGGCTTCCCTCATAGCTGTTTGGACTTTGCTCCAGCTGACTGTGAATTAACATATACAGTGGTCTGATGAGAAGGGGTGTGTTCAGTGTCCGGTATCCAAGATATCTTTCATATCATGACGAATAAGCAGATCTTCTGATAGAAATGCTGGCAAAGGCCACCATGTTAATATTCATCAGTATATGGATGATTGGGATGGTCATCAAAATACTTGGCAGTGTTGTATCTTAAATTTCTGTTCAAGCCATCCAGGACTTTCATGTCCTCTGAAGCCAACTAGAATTTAAAAACCTACATGAACTCTTTGATCTGATTCTCAGTGAAACTCCTGGTCAGGACCACAATCCCACGCTACAACTGGTAACGAATGGCGATCAGTGCTGATGTTTGCTTGTACTCACCTGCCATGGCACAAAGAACTGGATCATCTGAGAGAACTGGACTTCTCTGGTCCACCCAGGTTTTGTCTCGTGAACCTCCCAGTGTGCAGTAGGAAACTAGAACGATGTCTTTTGACTTTCAGTAGTCCAGCATTTTGCTCTGGTTGAGATAAAGATGACATTCTACCTGGTTACACACAGGCTTATACTTGAGCCCCGGCTCGTTCAGGATCGTCTCCTGCTGCCTATGGTTAAAGTTGGACACCCTGATGGACTTGGTCAGCCCTGCATCTTTACACTTTTCCGTGACCTCCCATGTGTCACAGAGATGTACTGCTTCAGCCAACAATTTTCCATGTTCATCTCGTGGAAATAGTTTATCTCCAGGCTGCAAAGCCATTGGGAAATGAATAATGTAAAGATCAACATAGTCCAATTGAGCATCCTTCAGTGTCTTTTCCAAGCAAGATCAGACCAATTCTGGTCGATGGAAAGTGCTCCAAAGCTTTGAAGAATAGAATATATCTTCTCTCTTCATAGTGCCATCTTCAATCTTGCTCCTAATGGCCTGGCCCACTTCTTGTATTTGGTACAAATAAGTGGAGTCAAAATGGTGGAACCTACTATCTATAGCTATATTAGTAGCCTTAATAACTTCATCCTTAGGAACCTTATCAGGCACAGTGGTTCTAAACCCCAGTACAGGCATGAAGTGACCATCATTTAGTACCACACGCAGAGGTACAGAATTCATAGCTTGTTACTCATGCAACCAAGTAGGTCTTGAGTCTTCTGTTTCCACAGAATAAAAGCCAGCAAAATTGCTACAGCTCCTTAAATATCTCTTCTCAGCTATCCCGTTCCAAAGAGCTACTTAATTTTTTTTTATAACGTGTGTGTGTCTGTGTTTTTGTGACATGCAAGTGCATGCCATGTGTATGGTAGGCATCACAGGATAGTGTGCAAGAATTAGTCCTCTCCTTGGATCTTGGAACTACAAGGGAGGCTGAAAGTGCAGTCCTTAGTCTCGTGACCACACTAGTTGTAAAGGAGGCAGAGAAATAGAGTCCTCAAGCCCATGATTGTATTAACTCCAAGGGAAGTTGGTAGATCTTTAGTAAGGCCACCATATCTATAAGTGTAAAAGGAAGATTCTGTTACTTTAAGAAGCAGAATTAATATTGGTTTTCATAATGGAGTGATTCTGGGACACTAAAAGTTAAGATGGTGGGTCTAATGATACCTAGGTGAGAGAAGGTGGCCTGGGTGGGGATGGGACTGAGGAACCAGAAATGACGTTAGACATGAAAGGCTGAGTCCATTCTGCTCTGAAGCATGTGGTAGCTGCGACTGCCAGGTGATGGCATATATCTTCTTTATTCTAGAACTGTTCTTTCTGTCTCCTTTCAGAAGCCTGTGTCAGACTCTGAACAGAGCTCTTCTCCCAGCCCTGATGCATGTCCTGAGAACAGTCCTTTGTTCAACCGCAGCCCCTCCATGGACATCTCCCCATCAGGATTCCCAAAGCGTCGAACTGGTAAGGACAGGCCAGTCCCATCCCTTCCATCCATACTACCCATGGTGATCATCCTCCCAATGGCTCTGCTGGTAGAACTATGGTGGTGAGCATGGTTAACTGTCCCTGAGCTGTGTGACCTGTGGCAAACAACTTTACCTTTGCCCCGTGTGGTTACTTTATTTGTGGAACAGGTGGCCTGAAGTACAGTGCCAACTGCATAGAAGTGCTAGGATTAAAAGCTGATTGCTGTAAAGTGCATGGGCCTGACTTGGTCCACCGTTAGTGCTTGGTATATGTGGGTAATTGTGATTGTCATGGGGAGTGGTAGTTGTTGCACAGTGCTCTGAGTAGGAACACAAGAGTGCAAGTATGGAGACTTCTGGAAGAGCAGGTAACTAGGCTGAGCCCTGAAAGGCAAAGGGAGCCAGGTAGGGTAGGAGAAAGGGAGAAAATTCCAGGTAGTGTGAGGGAGTTAGGAACATCTGGGTCACTTAAGTTTGGCATTCTGTCACAGGGACCACAGAGTTCAGGGGACACTGAATGAAGAGACTGGAGAACATTCTAGAGAATCAGCCTGAGACAGGAGACCTAAATGGAAATAGAAGAATTGGTATGGGGAAGGATGAGGTGAGGGCCATAATGTGACCTGAAGACTGAGCCTGCTCTGATGGTTTGCAGTGTGGTGACTGAGATGGATACTTGTAAAGTTTCAATGTGTTAATTAGCGGACATTGGGAAGCTGGTGTATGCTGTAAGATCGGAGATACTCATTCAGTTCAGCCAGTGCAGTCTACAGACATGAAATTGAAAACCCTAAACTCTTCAACACCTCTGGATCCAAGCATTACATACAGGGTGCTCCGTGGGAGGAGGTCTCAGCAAGAGAAGTCTTTCCAGTTTCCCATGAGCAACTTGGGTGTAGGAATCTGGTTTTTTGATAGAGTGCTGTCTATTTTTAGAACCCTAAACATGTGTGAATTGACAGGTACATACATACAGTATGTCAAAGTTTGAAAACTTAGTGTATATTTTCTTTTTTTCCCCCTGCTCATACTGTGACAAAATACCTTCCAGAAGCATGTAAAAGATAGGAGAGTTTTGGTTCATGGTTTGACAGTGCAGCCCATAATGATTGGGAAGGCATGACAGCAGAGTCATGTCGGAAGGAAGCAGAAGCAGACACCGCGGGTGCTCAGCTCACTTTCTCCTCCTTTGTTTTTATATATGCCTAGTTCCCAGCCTATGGTATGGTGCCACCCAAATTCAGAGTGAATCCTCCATGTTAAAACTCAAAAGAAACACCCTCACAGACACAGAGGAATTCCTGATTTAGTCAAGTTACAATGAATATGATCCCACACTTAGCATTACAAAAAGACTGCTCATAATTTAGAATTGAAATTGTGTTCCGATCATGTTGTATAATTAGAACTAGGTTCTCTAGTTTGGCTTTTTTTCTCTTCTTTAAATGCTCAAGTTTATTATCACTTATGCAGCTTCCTGAATGCTTCCCTGGGGCAGAGCTCTTCACAGGGCTGCTCTGGGAGCTCAGAAGTCAGCTGTCTGTGTTGCCTAGGGAAGGTTCAGAAAAGGCAAGTGGAGATTTTCCCAGGTAGTATCACATGTGCAAAGGCAGAGGGGTAGGAAAAACAGGACACGTGTGGGAATTCTGACACTGTGGTGTTTCTAGAGAATACAGTGTGGTTTGCAGAGGCAGCTTGAGGATAGCATGTGGCAAGAGCTAGAGAGGAATGTAGTGGCTGGATCCTCAAGGTTCTCAGACACTATGCTGAGGGTACTGAGTGCATCCTCTTATCACTGGAGCTTGTTTCCTTTCTCAAAATGCAGGAAAGGGAGGGACAGACAGAATAAATAACTCACCTAAGGTCAAAGATTCAGAGCTAGAAAGATGGGGTGTACATTGGAGTAGTGGCTATGGTAGGTAAGAAGAGGAAGGGGATCCAGAACCTTCTAAGTCTCCCCTTTGACTAGGCAGTGTGTCTGATCACTGGGGCAGACATAGACAAACTGGTGGTCAGGTACTCCCTTTACCTTTCCAGCGAGGAAGCAGCTCCCCAAACGGACAATTCAAGACACTCTCCAGGAGCAGAATGAGGACAAAGACAAAACAGCTAAGAAAAGGAAGGAAGAAGAAGAAGGTGAGGGAGCAGGGTGACAGGAGCCTGTTTGTGTGTGTATGTCTTTGAGGGACACAGAACGGGGACCTACAAGGGTAGGGGAAGCATGTGTAGTACAAGATGTTTAGACTTCCAAATCTGATACCCATACCTTTAAATCAGCATTTTAGACTTGGGGCCAGACATGGTTGCCTATGCTTATAATAATAGCATTCAGAAAGCTGGGGCAGGAGGATCACTGCATTTTGAGGTCAGCCTGGTCTACATAGCAAGGCTATTTTCGATAAATAGTAAAATGAATAAATTTTCCAGACCCCAGTACACAGGAGCACATTGTGAAAGCTTTTTGAAACTTTTTTTTGTCTTAACTCATTATTATTTATATACAATTTCATTTTTTTCTTGTTTTATTTAATGGAAATTATTTTTCATTGACAGTGAGCTCATCCAAGAATATACTATGAGACAGCTGGAAACTAACAAAATTCCCTTAGCTAGCTTTTCATGTAGTGACCAGCAGGTGTTGCTGTGTTCCCGTGGAGACTGTAGACTGTCATCCTGTTGAGAGAGTTCCCTTTATCTCACCAGCACGGGCAATGCAAAGAAACAGCCACAGAGATGGATCTGTTGATCATGGGGGCTGTATGTGATTTTATCAGTTGCAGTTGTTGACCCAGCTGGGATCTTGTTCATGTGATAAGAATAAAAATCTCCATATGGCTCAGTTTAATGACAGGTTTGAATTTTTTAGTGGAGGCTTGATTTCCTATTGGCAGTTTGTAGTCAATAAAAAAATTCACTTTAAGTTGGAGATTTTAGCAATTCTGAGTATCTCCTAGTAAAAGGAGTATCTTTGTTCTAAGGCAAATTTCTCCCATGTTAGTGTCTATAATTTTATCATCACTCTGGTGGCATGACATTTTAGTATGTTTGTAAATAAAAATGTACAGGATAGGCAGGTGCTCCACTGTTGAGTTACATGTCAGTATCTTGTTTTTGAGACAGGGTCTCATAAAATTACCCAAACTAAAAATAGAATTTATTCTGTGGTCTAGGCAGGCTTTGGGCTTGTGATCTTTGGGAGTGTCTTTAGGCTTCATTTCCATTTAACTTTTCTATCTGTCATGAGGAACAGAGACCCCAACAGAAAGCCTCACAGAGGCTGAAGAGGTAAAACAGAAGGAAGAAAAGGAGGGGGACCAGCCCATAATACCCCCTGAGCCCACAAAGTCCCCTGGTGAGTTGCTTATTCCCCTAGCTTCATGATCCTGCTTGGGGAATCACTTGTCTGTGGAGGGTGGTTCACTGAAACAAGGCACAAACTCCTCAGCTTGGGTTCAGTGTGAACTCCAAGATAATCAGAGGTTTTGCTTTTACTATTGGGATTATTGCTTATTTTACCCCATGCATATGGGAAGAGAGAAAAGAGCCTTCAAATAAAATGCTTTTAGACATTCTAGGTGTCAGATACAAAAACTGAGTAGGTGTTTATTAAGTACAATATCTAAGCTTAGTTACAGGATTCAAAAGAGGGAGTGTTCTTGCAGCTTCTGTTCCTTGGTATCCTTGAGATCCCCATGTCATAGGACACGTTTGCAAGGACACTTTTAGGCATATACATATATCTATTTTCTGTAAGAAAAATGGTACTGTTTGTTTGAATCATGCTAAGATTTTAGTTTTTTTGTTTTTTGTTTTTTTTTTTTTGTTTTTTTAATGCTAGTGGTGGAACCCAGGGCCTGATATATGCTAGGCACATGTTTAATTCTGAGCCATACCTCAGTCTTCTTACTAGTGGGAGAGGCTGGTACTCTGTTACTGAGCTACAGCCCCAGCCCCTCACTGGGGGATTCTTTTATTTGTTTTTTTAAAGAATTATTTACTTATTTTCTGTATATGAGTACACTGTTGCTGTCCTCAGACACACCAGAAGGGAGCATCAGATCCCATTATAGATGGTTGTGAGCCACCATGTGGTTTCTGGGAATTGAACTCAGGACCTCTGGAAGAACAGTCAGTGTTCTAATTGCTGAACCAATTTTTCTGCCCTCATTGGGGGATTCTAAGCAGGTGCTCTACCACTGAATCACACCCTAGCTCTGTTTTGTTTGTTTGTTTGTTTGTCAGAGACAAGAGTTTACTATGAGGTATAGGGTTGCTTTGTAGTTTTATAATTCCCCTACTTCAGTGTCCTGGTATTTCATGCTGATGGCCACCCAGCTGGGTGATGAGGTTTCTTTTCACTACCATTCCTAAGTTTTCCATTTTTGATCCAGTGTCAGCTGTGCTTTCATTAGCACTGAGGAGTGTACTTTAGACCAGAGAGGCCCTGCATTTACATAGCAAATGGAGAAAGGTCAGAATTGCTCAATTTTCCATTCATAGGGTGCAGTGACTTTGGGATCTTAATGTTTAGTGGTAGACACTGTTTATAGTGAGTGGTAATTTTATGGGCGGTTTGGCCCCATTTTATACCTTTTTGTTCCAGAATCAATAACACAGAGATGTCAGATTTTATTAACAAGCTGCTGGCTCTATGCTGGGCAGTTCTGAGCTACTCTAACCTGATTAGCCTATTAACCAGATAAATTGCCTGTTCCTTGCCAGTTGAGTCTTGCTGTTTCCATGTGTATCCTCAGGGTGCGCTTCTCTTGGTTATGTGCTTGTGGTCCATCCTCATCTTCCACCCAGCCTCACGGCACCTGTCTTTGCTCTCCTTTCTCCTTCTCTCCTTCTTGGTCCCTACCTGACATCACCTCACCCTATCCAAAGTCTTACCTTCCTCTCTGTGGTGCCCAGTCACAGGCTCTAGCTTTTTAATTACCAATCAGGGATTATTGGGGAACATTCTTCACAGCACATTGGTCAGTACAATGCCTGTGTCCAGGCTGCAACCTAATCTTGGGGTACAGAACTCAGTATCTGAATACACAGTGTACAAGACCAACCCCAACAACTGTTTGAATCACCATCTACCCTTTCTTATTTCAGAGTCAGTAACCCTGACAAAGACAGAGACCATTCCAGTGTGTAAGGCAGGTGTGAAACAGAAGCCTCAGGAAGAGGAACAGAGCAAACCTCCCGCCAGAGGTGCCAAGACTCTAAGCAGTTTCTTCGGTGAGCACCTTTCTCATCTTTATCCATCTGGGCTGTGTAGGCAGCAGACTGTGGGGTCTGTTTAGGCAGTGCTGGCTGAACAAGGCACGGGAGTTGGGCCTGTGAGGAATGGGGACCCTCTAATTCCTGTCTTCCCTTGCAGCACCTCGAAAACCAGCAGTGAAAACTGAAGTCAAACAAGGAGAGTCAGGAACTCCAAGGAAGGATGAGACCAAGGGGTGAGTCAGCGCCCAGGTCTGAGATACATCTAGCATGTTCTCTTCTTCACGTCCATGACTCATTGGACTAGAAAACCCAGCTTGGGTTTTCTCCTCTTGCAGTGTTTTAGACACTTTTGGACCCTATTGCAAAGCCTTAGGATACTGTTAAGAGAGTTTGCATACCCACTGATTGGCATTTTGTCTGACCTCCAGCTTCCAGTATGACCCCCCCCCCCAAGGGCTAAGGGCATACAACAAGGTAATCATGGTAGTAATTCTTGCCCTTCACCCCTACTTACCTTTCTAGAGTGGTTCTGCATTGTTCCCAGGACCAAATCTTAAGCCTCTTTGCCCACAAGTACCACCCAACACTCTATCCTCAGTTCTTAGCACACTGATTCCACCATACTGAGCTCACCAGGTTGAGCACACGCTCTGGAAGCAGCAGACATCTACATTGGAATCTCCTGAGGGCCTCTGCCAGCGGTGAGGAGATAGGAATGTGTTAACCTTTGGCTTTGTGAGCTAGGCCCAACACATAGTAGAAACATTTCTTAGACTCAGAGTTACCCAATTTCAACTTCTTTTTGCCTCTTTAGAACCCTGGATCCAACAAATTATAATCCTTCCAAGAATAACTACCATCCCATTGAAGATGCCTGCTGGAAACATGGCCAGAAGTAAGGAGTTAGCCTTCCTATGCTGTTTTAAGTTCTGTTCCTGTGACTATGGGAGGCTGTTATGTTGGCCTCTATTGGAAGAACTGTCACATCTCTCCCATCTCTGTTTTGGGGACACAGAATTATGAGGAGGGATAGTGGATAGTTGCCTCTGCATTTATCCTCCCGGAGGATGTGAAGAGGCAGGATGGATACGGGATGTTATGGCCTATTCAAGTACTTCTCATATTTCTTTTCCTTTCTCAGGGTCCCTTTTCTCGCGGTGGCCCGGACATTTGAGAAGATTGAGGAGGTTTCTGCTCGGTAATTAGTTACTCAGGAATGGGGGCAGGTTCTTTGTGGCTCTGTTCTTAGCATGGCATTGTGTGCTGCTTCCTGCCCTTCAGTTGTTTCTCACCTCTTCTCATCATGGTCATTGTCCATTCACAAAAATGGGTGACATGATTTTGCGGTCCAGCCTGAGAAGACCCTTAGCTTCTCTTTTCTTTTCCTTTTAGCTTTTGAAACAAGGCCTTTCTATGTAACCCTGGCCGTCCTGGAACTCACTATGTTGGCCAGGCTGGCCTTGAACTCAAGAGATCCACCTCCTTTGCCTCCAAATGCTACTATTAAAGATCTGGGCCCCTATGCCTGGCTACAGCATAGTTTTTGATGGTGTAATATCTTGGGTCTATGTGGGTCCAGCCTGTGCTCAAAGGCTGCATGCAGCTGAGATAGCTATGAGTGCAGTTGAACACAGACGTCTTAACACTTAGTGCACTGTGAGAACTCTCTCTTGTCGATTGTAACTTGATTGTGCCATTCTGGAACTTTTCAGATGACCTTCCCTGTCAGTGAGACACAGGGTCAGCCAGGTCTTCAGGGTTAGGAAACAGATTCTAGGAACTACAGGGGATGTGTCACACAAAGTTACTTTAGTCTTGTTTCTACATCTCAAGTGGCTGGAAGTCTAGTCTTGGTTACAGTGAGGATGACCTTGCTTGCTGAACTTCTTCTGCAGAGCCTTCCCTCCCAGTGATGCTCCGTATCAGCATCATTTGTCCATGCTGCCACCTTTGCTCCTTTCCTCTCACAAATCCTGTCCTTTCCTGGCCTCTCATAATTAGGGCTTTTTTCTGTGTGTCTAGGTGATATAACTATTGTGGGGTGTACCTCATTCGGCCTCAGTCTTGTTTTTAGTTTTCCATGTTGGTTTAAGCTTTCCTGACATATGTTCTTTCATTTTAAAACATCTTTAGGCTGCTCTCAATGCTTTGTCCTTAGGAATGTTTCTTTGGGAATGTTTACAAACTTCCCATGTGATGTAACCTTGAGTACCAGGATATGTAGCTCAGAAAGTAGCTTGTAGCAGCAGCTGGGTGAGGCAGCCAAGGGGACAGTTAGCGTTTGCTGTTTCCTGGTTGTGTGCCTGTGGCAGGTGGCGTGGCATCCCTCTCAGCTTCCCCATGAGTAAGGGGAAGAGCATATATCTCTCGTCTTTTGTGGAGATTGAGTTTATCTAGGTAACATAGGGGTAGGACAGCTTTTGGAGACTCTCATACATTCTCTACTTGGAGGGAACTGCAGGATGGTTGTTCTGTTCTGATCCATAATCCAAAAATCTTGGGGTACAGATATTTTTTTAAAA
>NW_022196904.1:10095275-10147077 GCF_008632895.1 Mastomys coucha
ATTCTGGTTTAGGGCTATGGTCAGAACCAAGATGACCAGAATCAAGAAGTTGACACCAGCTGTTAGTGACAGGGATTCCTACTTTTATTTGCATTGTGACACTTGCCCTTTTCTGTCCTGGTTTCTTGTCTGGATTCTCACATACGGTGTTTATCTGGCCTACCCCTCCAACTGTGTTCTTTGTGACTTTGCTACTGCTGAAGGTTTCAGTGGTTCTCAGTTTGGATTTGTAGCCTGTTTCCTCAGAACTAGTTTCAGACAATGTTTTCTCACTGCATATGATGTCACTGGTCTGATACTCCATCATCCACCTGGCCCCAAGGCTGAGTGCTGACTTCTTCACTGTGAAGAAAAACACAACCTTTCTTTAGTTTAATTTAATTTAATTTAATTTTATGAGACAGGTCTCATGTAGCTCATGCTGGCCCTGGCTTCTTCACTGTGCAGCCTCCCTCTTGCAAACCTTGTGGAGTCTTCCTGTTCCTTTCCTAACCTTCACCCACTCTTTGACTTCTGCTGCCCCAGGACAGCAGAAACAGATTGCCACTAGGTAAATTAAAACAATAGAAAGTAATTTCCCCACAGTACAGGAAGCCTGAAGTCTAAAGCTAAGACAGTGGTAACAGTTGGTTGTTGACAGGCAGGTTAACTCCTCTTGAAGCTTGGAGAGAGAACTTGACCCAACTTCTTCCAGCTTCTGGGACTCTAGCCAGCTTTGGCATTTTAGGCTAATACTCATCACTTTGTCCTTTTCTGAGAGGCCCTGAGTTTAGGGCTCACCCTCATCTAGCATGCTTTTCTTTCCATCTTTAATTATACCTACAAATTTCCTGCTTTCAAATATGCACATTCTGGAGTTGAGCAGACATGGGCTTTGGGAGGAAGGTGTCTGTACATCCCAACATCCAACAGTTGATTTCTTTTTTCTGCATCAGCCATCCATTCCTGTGGTTTTTTTGTGCAGGGGTGATGAGGTGATTTTCCTCTTGACTTTCTAAAAGAATTGTTCTTTAGGCTTATTCTAAGAAAAACACAACCTTTCTTTAATTTAATTTAATTTAATTTTATGAGACAGGTCTCATGTAGCTCCTGCTGGCCCTGAACTGCTCTTTCTGCTTCCACTTCTTGAGTACTAGAATTGCCTATGGGTCTCCATACCCCAGTTTACGTGGGGATTTGTATATGCTGTGCAAGCATTCTATCAATTGAACTATATCCTCAGCTCACATGGCTCTTAAGTTAGACCACATAAGTTGGGCAAACAGCATTTACAGGAAGCATGGTCTTCATTTTCAGTGGCTTGAGTATCCTAGAGTGAAGCCTTGGCCTGACCCTCAGCCTGATGCTTCTTCTTTTTTTTTTTTGACATTTAAACTTTTTATTGGATGTTTTATTTATTTACATATCAAAATTTTTTATTGGATTTTTTTATTTACAGTTTAAATGTTACCCCCTTTCCTGGTTTCCTTCTCTCCCTGAAACACCCTATCACATCCTTCTTCCCCACTCCACCCACTCCCACCTTCCCATCCTTGATTCCCCTACACTGGGACATCTATTGAGCCTTCATAGGACCAAGGACCTCTCCTCTCATTTATGCATGACAGGGACATCCTCTGCTACATATGCAGCTGGAGCCATGTATACTCCTTTGTTGATGGTTTAGTCCCTGGGATTTCTGTGGGGTTTGGTTGGTTGATATTATTCTTCCTATGGGGTTGCAAACCCCTTCAACTCCTTCATTCCTTTCTCTAACTCCTCTCTTGGGGACCCCGTGCTCAGTCCAATGGTTGGCTGCGGACATCCACCTTTGTATTTGTAAGGCTCTGGCAGGGCCTCTCAGGAGACAGCTATATCACGCTCCTGTCAGCATGCACTTCTTGGCAACCACAGTAGTGTCTGGGCTTGGTAACTGTATATGGGATGGATCCCCAGGTGGGGCAATCTCTGGGTAGCCTTTCCTTCAGTCTCTGCTCTACACTTTATCTCCATATTTGCTCCTGTGAGTATTTTGTTCTCCTTCTAAGAAGGACGAAGCACCCACACTTTGGTCTTTCTTCTTATTGAGTTTATGGGGTCTGTGAATTATATCTTGGTTATTGGTGGAGCGTTTGGGCTAATATCCACTTACCAGTGAGTGCATACCATGTGTGTTCTTTTGCGATTGAGCTATCTCACTCAGGAAGATATTTTCTATCCATTTGCCTAAGAATTTCATGAATTCATCGTTTTTAATAGCTGAGTAGTACTCCATTGTGTAAATGTACCCCTTTTTCTGTATCCATTCCTCTGTTGAAGGATATCTGGGTCTTTTCCAGCTCTTGACTGTTATAAATAAGGCTGCTATGAACATAGTGGAGCATGTGTTCTTATTACCAGCCTGGTGCTTCTTAGCATTCTGACCTTGGGCAAGTCTTTCTGTGCCTGTTTTCTCACCTATAAAGTGGGGATAATAATGTCACCTGTCTCAGAGTGTGCGTGAATCCATCAGTTAAAGGGTTTAAAGCCAATGCCTTCTTGAGGAAGTGTCTGTGCATGGCTGCTGTTCTCTATCAGTGATTACCATCATCTTCATTGTCATTTTCTTTCAGTCACCCACTAGCAAGCTGTCATTGTTCCCTTGGCTCTTTATCCTTCTCCTTTCTCTTGTTCTTTTCATTTTCTTTCTAACTTCCTGGGATGCCATACCCCACTGACCTTGACATAGGTAGACACACCCTGGCCCTTTCTTCCAGGCTCAAGATGGTGGAGACATTGAGCAACCTGCTGCGCTCTGTGGTGGCCCTGTCCCCTCCAGACTTGCTCCCTGTTCTCTATCTCAGCCTCAGCCGCCTCGGGCCACCCCAGCAGGGACTAGAGCTGGGTGTTGGTGATGGTGTCCTCCTCAAGGCAGTTGCCCAGGCCACAGGTAGGAGGGATCTAACAAGAGTGGGCACTTAAAGTTTGTGAAAATATTGGGACTAGGGGATAAAGGTAGAAGAAGAGGCCAATGGAAGAGTACTTGACATGGCCAGAGTTTCAAAGTCTGGGCAGTACAGGGTGGGGTGGCATAGCCTGTGTTGGGATAGGAGGAGGGGTGATGAAAGCCATTGAGTTGTCTTGACTACCGGCTTGTCCATCTTGCCAGCCTCCTGCTCTTATCTCAAGTGTGCCTTAATTAGAATTCTGTTTTCCAATATAAGCAAGGTCAAGGCACACCTTATAACTTTTAAAAGGCAGAACTGTAGAAACACAATAAACAAGAGGGTGGAGACTGTTAGAGACCAACTAAAGTTGGAACAGGTAGCCCTCTCCACCTCCATTGGCCCCAACCCATCCCATAGGTTTTAGTTCCATCTACACATACCTCTCAGTCTGGGTGTACTCACCAAGCTCTTTGTCTTTCTTAGACTCACTATGGCTTAGGCTTCCTACGACGACCTAATGGGAGCAGGCACTTACTAGTCGTACCAAGGAAGCAGTCTGTAGACAAGGGGAAGCCCTCTAAGTCCAGATAGCTAGAGAAACATCCAGCCAGTGAAGAGAGACAGGTTGCTGCAGTGTCCTCTTCTACTTTCTTCCCCACTGTCTCCTCTATCAAGGTCGTCAGCTGGAGTACATCCGGGCTGAGGTAGCTGAGAAGGGGGATGTGGGGCTGGTGGCCGAGAACAGCCGCAGCACTCAGAGACTCATGCTGCCTCCACCTCCACTTACCGTTTCTGGAGTCTTTACCAAATTCTGTGACATTGCCCGGCTCACTGGCAGTGCTGTAAGTAGAGCAGGGTGACTTATCCCAACACCCAGATGTCCCAAAACAAAGCCCGTGGTGAGGACTGTGTACATTTGTGCTTGTGCGGTTTACAGTGTCTCTTTCCATTCTTCTCTGGAGAACCTAGCATCTAACGCCAGGTCTCTTGGGTGTCAGGACACTTGTTAATGCTTGTTGGACAAAGGGAGAGAGGCAAAGAGAGCTAGCTCATTGTCATTGCTCTCAGATTAATACACTACAACAGATGGTAGTGGTGATCATGGCAGGGGCAGATTTCCCAAAGCTGAAGTGTTCTCTGATGGTTCGTTGCCTATTCTCTACTTTGTTTAGTCCATGGCCAAGAAGATGGACATTATCAAGGGCCTTTTTGTTGCCTGCCGCCACTCAGAAGCCCGGTTCATTGCCAGGTAAACTTGGAGCTCATGAGAGTGGGGAGGCATATGGGCCTAGCTGGTGAGCACTTGGCTGTTTCAGACACTGCTAACAGCCTGACTGCCTTCTCATGAGAAAAGTACCAACATGACCCAGTTCTGACTTTGCATTGGAAGCCCATTTTAGTTACCTTTGCATTACTATGGTTAGACCACTTGGTGGAGGGTAGGAATATTTTAGTTCATGGCTTGGATGGTTTGGGTCCATTTTGCTAGGGAAGGCATGGTAGGGCTTGTGGCTATTAATAGGAGTGTGTGTAGGAGGCTCCTCATATCTCAGCATACAAGCAGAGTAAGACCAGGACCAAGGCCTGTAAAACCTTCTATATAGTAACCTAGTGACCTGCTTCCATTGGGTAGGCCCCATTTCCTGAAGTTTCTACAGCTTCCCAAAATAGTATCACCAGGCTGTAGACAAGCATTCAAAGTATGAGCCTATGGAGAACATGAGCTAACTATCCTCCATTGGTGATGCTGCCTAGAGAAGGATCCTGGAGCTCAAGGGTAAATTTTGTGGTTGATTACTGATGTATGCCTTGGCCTGCGTTCAGCATAAGCTGTCATGACAGTGGAAGGAAAGTTACTGATCTCTCTTGAAGTGTGTCTTGAAGCAATTTTTTATCCTTCCTGGAGTTGATAGAGGTGGGGCAGGCAATGTAGCTATCCAGCCTGAGTTGGGTCAGACTTTTGACTGCCACACCCACTAGCAGAGTCAGGTTCTGTTTCAGCTTTTGCCTGTGACCTGCCCATCTCAAGCCTCTACCGTCTTGGCTGTGAAATTCCTGCTTCTGTTTCCCAGTGGCCATCAGTCTTGGCCATCTGTGGCTGGCCCTGGTCTCTTCATCTTTTAGGGATTATGTGATATCTTGGGTTCCTTTGAGGCTTTGAAGATTGTTTGAATATTGAAGAGGTTCCACAAAAGATGCAAGCTAGGGAGACAGGAGCAGGCAGTGTGGAGATGAGACAAGATGAGAGTGGCCAGTCAGCTTACACCTGCTGCTCTATCCTCAGGTCCCTAAGTGGGCGGCTGCGCCTTGGGCTGGCTGAGCAGTCAGTGCTGGCTGCTCTTGCCCAGGCTGTGAGCCTCACACCCCCTGGCCAAGGTGAGTAGCACTGGCCCATTTCCGTCCCATCACTGTGTTACCAAGGCTTCTCTTTTCCATCTGTTGCCCCATTCTATTCTGAGAATGCACCTGGGCATCCTACCTCATTCCTTGCCCTGTCACATGCCGTACACCACCCTCTGTGATCCTGGACCCTTGAATTACTGAGGGGTTTTGCTCATTACTAAGTTGCTGCTTGGTCTTTTCATAGAATTTCCCACAGCCGTGGTGGATGCTGGGAAGGGCAAGACAGCAGAGGCCAGAAAGATGTGGTTGGAAGAACAAGGCATGATCTTGAAGCAGACCTTCTGGTGAGATGCAGGGTTGGGGCAGAATAATGGCTAACATGTGAGTGACTGACATGGGACTCATAATAACAAGGGATTGTGGTCTAGACAGGGATGATGCTGGGTTGTGAGTGGTAAGAGACAGAGACAGCATGTGAGGGCTGCAGGCATAAGGTGCCCAGAGTTCCAACCAAAACCCTAAGGTACCCAGAGAAGAGGCTGGTGATAATAGATATTATCATAAATAATCATTAAACTCATAATAGATACTATAGCACAGAGAGGATTAGGGCTTTATAGTGAGCCATATGGAAGGACTTTGGCCAGCAGCTGACCTAGGACCATTGACTGACCTGGTGACCATGCCAGAGGAAAGAGGGACAGTGAGCAGTTCCATAAATGTCCTCAACGTACTTGATCTGCACCTGACTGCCATGGGTGCTGGGCACACAGCAGTGATGAGTTTCTCACAGATCTCCCAGTGGCTCAGCCTCTGGAGTATCCACCATCTGCCAAGCTCTGTCCAACCCACTCTGCCTGGTCCCAAACTAGCTGAATAAGTCAGCAATAGCCTTGAATGGGACACAGTCACTGGGACATGAGCAAGGGGTAATGGAGGATGCATGTTGAGGAAAACAATCAGCATGATAATGTGATTGAGAGTAGGACACCTGGTAACATGGTCATAGAGGTAAGAAGAGCCCAGGCATGGGCTGAGGGATCTTTATACCTGCACTTGTATGTGGACTGTAGAGTTTTCAAGTCAGGAGTTTGTAGAAATAACCTTCATGGGCTGGGTGTGGTGGTACACACTTGAAATTCTAGGAAACCCTTGATATCTCAAGTTCTCTGCCAACTTGGGAAATGTAGCAAGATCCTGTCTTATAAAATCAAGAAGTGGGGTTATGGTTTAGCAGTTGACTGCTTTCCTAGAATATTCCAGTGAGGGGCTAAGAGTGTGCTTGCCTAGAATCCACTCCCTGGAATTTGCCACTGCCTGCTTAGGTCTGTCCTATCTGGGTTGTGGGTATGGTGTAGTCCAACAGCAGAGTATTTTCTTCATATGCCCAAGGCCTGGGTTCTACCCCTTCTCCCAGTGTCATGGAAGAAAACAAAAGACCTTGTCATCTTGCTTTCTTCTCTCCAACCCATTCCTAGTGAGGTCCCTGACCTGGATCGAATCATTCCTGTGCTGCTGGAACACGGCCTGGAACATCTCCCAGAGCACTGCAAGCTGAGCCCAGGTATCACTCCACGGGCCCTCAAGGCTGGGGCAGCTATCTTCTATGGAGCATGTGTGAGCAGCTACACCCAGACAGTTTCTCAGTACTTGTTCCCTTTGCTGAGGACCTCATCTTTCCCCCCTCAGGTTTCCCTTATGAACTGAGCAGGGCATGGGCTGCAGCAGCAAAAAAAATGTTCAAAAGGCAGAGGCTTGACTACAAAGAATTTGCCATGTACATACATGTTCAGAGCAAGGCAGGCAGCTGTGGCAACATGTGGCTGTGCTCCAGTGTTCATCCAGGAACCTGGGTTCCTTCTGCCTCATCCTTCTGTCTGCTTCCTTTCACTCTAAAGCCTTATTTATGATCAGGGAAAAGGGGGAGGCAATGTTGCTTGTAAAGGATATGACTGATGGGTAGGTCCAAAGGCACATGATAGCTTTGCCTCTCCTTCTAATTCTTTATCTGTTGCCTTTCTTCTGCCCCACTAACTTGCTTTCTTCCCTCCTAGGGGTTCCTCTTAAACCAATGCTGGCTCATCCCACTCGAGGTGTCAGTGAGGTCCTGAAACGCTTTGAGGAGGTCGACTTCACCTGCGAGTATAAATACGATGGGCAGCGGGCACAGGTATGGGCAAGCATAGCCCTTCCTGTATGAGGACCTGTATAGGTCCTAAGTGGCGCACACACACGCACACACGCACGCACACACACATATACACACTCACTTACTTTAAATATAAGTTAAAAAAACAAAAACAAAAACAAAAACAAAAAAACAAGAAAAAAAAAATGGTGGATGCCAGACACAGGTAACAAGCATCAGGAAACTTGAGGTGATTTGCTCAGATCTTTGTAGCAGCTCTTTGAGCTTCCCAACCTGTGAGTGAAGGTGAGATCTGAAGACAGTGTCACATGGGAAGGACTTGTTTAATTTCCTCTTCCTTCTCCTATGATGGTAGATACATGCTCTGGAAGGTGGAGAAGTGAAGATCTTCAGCAGAAACCAGGAAGACAACACAGGAAAGTATCCTGACATTATCAGCCGCATCCCCAAGGTGAGCGTCTGTCTGCTGGGCTGTAGTACGGCCCTTTCTGGACCAACCCGGTTCTTTGGGGTTGGGGTTTATTAGGTGGAGTAGAAGGAGTCTGGAAAATGTATATCTGCATATAACAAACTTGGCTTCAGTGTGGCTTGAGCAGATGTTGCTTATTTCTCTATCTGGAGGCAGGTGTAGACTGTTCTGACCTCACTATCTTTGGTTGGCCAGCTTTTCATCACCATTCTTGTCTCCCCATAGCCACCACATTCCAGACAGAAACAATGAGAAAGAGGGTTTTAGGCTTATGTCCCACTCAGGCCACTACCCCCACTGTGGATACTGTCTAACACAGGTTCCTATGAACTACTTTAGTAGAATCCTGGGTCAAACTGGAGTTTGTCCAGTGGTGAGGCTGAGAGAGGATCTCAAGGACACTGACCTGTGAGCAGCTGGAGCTTTACAAGTAGCTCAGAGGCAGAACAGGGCTGGGCCTTCGGCCAGGGGTTTCATTGCACCTTGTAGATATTGGGAATTGAACCCAGATCCTCTGCAAGAACATCACTCTTGACAACTGAGCACATCTTAGTTTTGCTGTATCCCAGAGGTGGCCTTAAGCAGTATGTTGTCTTCTATGCTCATTCTTATTCAGCAAGTGTTTATTAGGCATCTGCTGTGTGCCATAGCCTGTGGTACCATAGCCAGCTTCTGCTGCCTTCATTAGAAATGGGCAATGTGGATTCTGAAGAAAAGGTCCAATAATCTGTGACTGAGTAAGAGCCATAACTGTGGCTAAGATACTGCTTGGTGGTTAGAACACTAGTCCAGAGTCTTAACAGTGAGACACTGGAGGTGTGGCTTAATATTAGTGCACTTGTCTTGAATGCACCAGTGAGGAGCTGAAGGCATGGCTCAGTGGTAGAACATTTGCCTGACATGTGCTACCCAAGACCCTATGTTCAATCCCTAGCTCTAGTGAAGGGAAAGTAGATTTGAATTGGACTTTTTTTGAATTGTCAAGAAAGCAGTGCTCCTAAACCATACAGCTAGCTGTGGGATGCAGTGTGAAAGGCAGTTCCTGGCATTGCGCCTGGGAAAAGAAGACTTTCCAGGGAAGGAAGTGGGGAGGAAGACAAGCAATGCAGAAGCTCAGTGCTGTGAGACACCTGTCCCTTAGAGACACAGACTACCCGCTGTTGTGCTGAAGTGAAGAGAGGCTGGGGACCAGGCAAGGAGAGAGGATCAGGAGCTGATGAAGAGTTCTCCACAACTCAAGGAAGTGGCAAACCATTTTTATCATCAAATACAGCCGTAATAATCAGGGTTTGTGACAACTACCATGTCTGCTGGCCAGAGACTATTGCAATCAGGGTCAGTGCAGGACAGAAGACTAGCATTTGGGGTGCTTGAGGCAGGGTGTGGTGTGGCGGAGACAGTCTGGCTTAGGCAGACCTCAGAGTGGAAGTACTGGGTTCACAGGAAGTTGAATGTGGTTAAGAGAAGAGGGAAGTTCCTCTGGCTGCTGCTGTGTGTGGTCTGTGGTACCAAATGACAAGTTATCAGGAAAGCTAGTGTACCTTGGTGAGGACTCTTGTGCCTTGCTGAGGTCAGCTGTGGCTTGTGAGAGCAATGGGAGGGCAAAGGAATTCATTGGCCTGCTTCTGTCTTTGACCTCTTCCTTTTGTAGATTAAACAGCCCTCAGTCACATCTTTCATTCTGGACACTGAGGCTGTGGCCTGGGACCGGGAAAAGAAGCAGATCCAGCCATTCCAAGTTCTCACCACGCGCAAGCGCAAGGTAGTATCAACCCATGCAGTGCCACACTTTGTTTCTTTCCTCCCAGTCCTGTCTGGGGTCCTACTTGGCTCCCTAAGGGGCAGGATGAATCTGGATGTGGATCTCCTTCCTAGCTTTGTCAAAGTGGCCACTGTTGTCCAAGCCATCACATTTTTATCCCAGCATCCCAGTTAAGGATGGTAGAAGGTTCCTTTTCCTGTATCTTTCATTTCACTATGATAGCCCTGTTGGGGAAGTCACATATCTTGTACCTCAGCTGGCTTTCCTTTTATATTTACTTGGCTAGAATTGTGGTATTTTATCATCATTAGCTATAAGGGAGGCTGGAAAGCAAATCATGTGTGAAGGAGAATGAAGTCAGGATTTCCCAAGAGTCATCCTCATTTTGGCCTTATGCATTCAGCATTGCTGCTTCCTAGGCAGTGTGACCTTAGCTGGGGGTAGGCGTGAGGATATAGTAGGGATCAACCTGAGACATGATGAGATAGGACAGAGTGCCACCTCCCCTCCCCTCATGCCTGGTCTTTATTCTGTTCCAACTAGGAGGTTGATGCATCGGAGATACAGGTTCAAGTGTGTCTGTATGCTTTTGACCTCATCTACCTCAACGGAGAGGTGAGTTCTGCTTTTTGACAGGTGGTGGCCACAGGGTGGCAGGTTGGAGCTGTCCCTCTGGCTTCCGTTCCTGATTCTATCCCAGCCTTGAGCTGGGATGTCAAGCTCAGGCAGTGGCTCTCTTTCAGTGTATGCCCCGGAGGCCAGAGGCCCCCAGACTTTCTTGCAGGGTGTTTTTGAGGACTTCTCTTCTGGTTTTACATTTGAATGATTTTTCTTCTCGTCACATCTGTGTGAAGTAGGTTTTTCTCCCCATGACTGCCAAACTATGGAAAAGCCAGCTTCTGCTCTCTTGAACAAAAGGGTCTATACACTGTCATTCAGCTGTAGTCCCTCTTCTCACTGTTCGTTTTTAAATACAAGTGTGTTTATGAAACATGCTGTTTGGAGGTATGGAGATGCAGCACAGGAGTAGACTATCTGCCTGGCTTGCTCTCAAGGCCCCAAGCTTCATTTGCAGAACACAAAAAAAGGGAAATATCAATGCTATTTAGGTGTATTGGATGTACTGTTTTTTAATGGATTATAAGTCTTTAAATTTCAAATTTCTGTATCACAAATATTAAGAAGTGTGACCCCCTCTTTTTTCCCCTTAAATAGAAGTTCTTTAAATAGAGTCCTCAAGTACATTTCAACAAGCTGGGGGTGTTGCTCAGTGGTAGAGTCCCTGCCTAGAATCCTCTAATGAAGGGCTGGGGCTCAGAAGTAAAGTACGTGCCTGGTATTTATGAGACGAAATGTCTCATAAATATCTCTAGTCTTTAGTATCTGCTTTAAAAAAGAAAAGAAAAGAAAAGAAAAGAAAAGAAAAAAGATTATTAAGGGTTTTGAGAGTAAAAAGTTTGAAAATGGTCACTTAGCATATCATAAATCATTCTCACCTCAGCCTCGTGTGAAATCATCCTGTGTGCTTATGGGGTTGGGCTGAGTGGTGAGATCTCCCATTCTTTTCTTTCCTCCTCTTTCTGCTTCTTTCTTTATGTCTTGTGTCTGGCTAGTGCCAGTCAAATCTCTGTACTGATCCAGATCTGAATCTGTTACTGGGCCATCAGAACTGACATTCTATATGGTCCTGGCTAACTGAGCCACAGAGCACAGATTGTTTCCACCAGACAGATGAGTTTACCGTACAACAAAGGTGAATAGAGGCTAGCCTTCCCATGGGTAGATGATGTCTCATTCAGGTTATACCTTTCTTGTCTGTATGTATAAAGTTTGTGTGTATGTGATCCAGCCTTAGCCTCCCAAGTTAGCAAGCAGGCACCACCACTGCCTAGCTTACTGAACCATTGTTTATAAAGGACCTTAGCATGTATGAATTTTGGTATCTGGGGCAGGTCTTCCATAGATATTGAGGGACCATTGCATTGATGGACTCATGTGTTTCTCACTTAGAAGGTGATTCCTAGTCCTTCATTAGCATAGTGAAGATCCTCTTGGATTTGTATATGGACTTCATGGTCCTAACCCTTGTTGGGATGGGGTTAAAAATATAGGAACTGGGACCTGTGGGATGTCATTCAGAATGTAAAAGTGCTTGAAGCTTCATGACAGGACTTCAGTCCCTGAAACCCATGTGAAGATGGATGGAAAGAACCGACCCCACAGAATTATCTGACCTCCATATGCATGTCATGTCATATCCATACCTACATACTATGATAAACAAATGAATAATAACTAATAACTAAATTATAACTCTGCAAAGTGTTTATCTGTCACCAGGAAGATGGTGGCTCTCCACTAGGTAATTCTGAGTTCAGCACACTAGTGGAGTCTGCCTTTCTCAGATTCCTTCATCTACAGTTAAAGCTCTAATACAACAGTCCTGCTGGTTGTGTTATATATGTTGCTTGGTTCCTCCTTCCTCGAGGCGTTCTGTAACCACATCATCATGCGTGACCCTTGTGTATGCTGTCAAGGTCTGGACTTGTGCTAATTTTGTTTCCTGAGTGTTGTCTGCTTTCTTTCCTCATATAGTCCCTGGTTCGCCAGCCCCTGTCTCGACGCCGGCAGCTACTTCGTGAGAACTTCGTGGAGACAGAGGGTGAGTTTGTCTTCACTACCTCCTTGGACACCAAGGACTTCGAGCAGATTGCTGAGTTCTTGGAGCAGTCAGTGAAGGGTGAGTGTAACTACTCTTCTGTCCCAAGGTTTGAAGCTTTGCTGTACCTGTGCTGACCATGTTCCCATCTCCTAAACCCTGAGATTTGCCTGGACTCCTGCCCGCTTAGGTCTTGTGAGCTACTGCTTCCTTAATTAGACTTCGGTGTTTCCTACAGACTCCTGTGAGGGCCTGATGGTGAAGACTTTGGATGTTGATGCCACCTATGAGATCGCCAAGAGGTCACACAACTGGCTCAAGGTGATTCTGGCATTTGCTTGGCCTTTCCAGTGTGGATGTCTATCCCTACTGTGCACAGAGTCTCCATCCACTCCCTACTGAGTGTGGGTTCCCATTATATGATTGTACCCGAGTCAGAAGTCCTCCTGAAGTAAAACATGGTTAATGGCTCTTTCAGGAACTCACTGTGAACTTCCTAGCTTAAGCCTTAGGGATATCATGGTGAGGAAGCCAAGTCTGGCCTTCATGTCTCCTATCCTTGTATTGTGTTGCATGAGGTGTACAAAGGAGAGGCTTCTGGGTTGTGTCCAGTGTAACCTGCCTCCGATGAGCTCATGGAAAGAGTCTTGAGAGGGTCCTGGGTATTCAGAAGAGTTCTCAGGAAGTGACGTGTGGGCCCAGCAGGGGACAGCAGGAAGGGGTGGGTTGTGTGAAGAGGATAGAGTAGATGGGCAGGAGAGCCGCAGGTGCAATGGCCTAGAGGTGGAGTAGGCTTAGTATTGTAGGACACAGAGTGAGCAGGGGACATCAAGGGAGCAGGCTGTAAGGCACCTTGGGCCTTGTGAGATGAAACTGGATTCTTTTCTAAAGGTTTCAGGAAGCCAGCAGGATCTTAGTGAAAGTCATGTGACCCTGTTGTCATTTTGCAGGGATTCTCTGGCTGCTTTTTAGAGAATAAGCCAGTGGAGTAGGTTTGGGCATAAATGTGGAGAGTGGGCTAATATTTTTTGGTACAAGATGACAGATAGAGGCTCTTGGGAGCTGTGAAAACCAGTCCTGCTGTACATTTTTTTTTTCTTTGTTCTGTTTCTACTATCTAGAATCAGGTCATTGTGTACAAACTTTCCCTGCCTTAGCAATAGTTCACTCTTGTTCCCATAATCTTAAGTGCTTGCATGGCACTCAGCTACTGCTTCATAAGTATTTCTTGAATGGATGGGTAAATGTGAAAGAATGGATTGAGTGAGTTAATGTTGGCTATTTGGGAACTGAAGGAAAGAGGAAAACAAGATGATTTCCAAGCTGGGTGTGTGGTCCATATTATAACTCTAGCATTCTGTAGGCTGAGGCAGGACTATTCAGATTCTAGCTCAACCTGGGAAGATAAAAGGTGATGCCTCTCACACACCTCCAGCTCATTGCTTTGCTTTAAACTGAGAAGCACATTTTCCCATGAGTCTTGCTTCTCTTCCTCAAAGTACAAACCTTGAGTAGCAAGTTCCTATCTACCCTTCTGCCTCTCTCATTCTTTACTTCCCTCCTCCAGTTGAAGAAGGACTACCTTGATGGTGTGGGCGACACTCTGGACCTTGTGGTGATTGGTGCCTACCTGGGCCGGGGAAAGCGGGCTGGCCGGTATGGGGGCTTCCTGTTGGCTGCCTACGATGAGGAGAGTGAAGAGCTTCAGGCCATATGCAAGGTCCTGGGGACTGGGTGCTGGTCACAGAGTTGGGAGGGATGTAATGCTACTCTGGGATGTACCTGTCATCATGCATGTGCAGGTTCAGTCAACTCTGAGTAAATGAGTGATAATTTACATGTTTACCCATGTGATCAAGAGGCTTGTAATTTGTCATATTTTTGGGCACTAGTATGTTACCATTTTACAATATTTATCTAGAATGGACTTGTAAAAGCACTATTGTTATGATAGAAGGCAAGAATATTAAGGCCGTTAATACAGATAGCACCTGTCTAGTTAGAAACTTAACATAAGCAGTTATAGGTAGCTGCCAGCACAGACTATTACTACTCCCATTTTAGCAATGCCTTGGTAATGTTAAGAGTAGGAGTGGTACATGGTGATCCCAGCAAGCTTGTGATCCCAGCCACTTGGGAGGTAGGGAGTTACAAAGCCAATGCCATCCTGGGTATGAAGCTAGGAATATAGCTCAGCAGTACAGCTGCTGCCTAGGATCTCCCAGTGAGAGGCTTGGGGCATGGCTGAGTGATAGAGCCCTTTCCTAGAATATCCCAGTGAAGGGCTGGGTCTGTGGCTTAGCCCCTGCCTAGAATCCTCCAGTGAGGGGCTAGGAGTGTGGCTTAGTGGTAGAGATCTTGCCTAAACATTGGAGAGTGTATTTTTTTTTTTTTTTGAAAGCAAAGGACAGTACATGAAAAGTACAGGTTTTCAGGGCATGGAATTGTGGCTGATAGCTCAGTAGCGTCACTCTACTTCATATCAGCTGGCAGGAACAAGGTTAGGTGCTGGACCAGCTGGCCAGATGAACTTCTAATCTGCCATTTTCTCCTGCAGCTGGGAACTGGATTCAGTGATGAGGAGCTGGAAGAACATCACCAGAGCCTGAAGGTAGGCCCTATGACTGCCCGGTGTCTCTCACCACACTTACCCTGTGCAGGGCTCTGGTTTCATGGGATCCTAGAATATCCAGGTTCAAGACCCAGATCTACCAGCTACTTCTTGGTAATGTTATCCAAGGGACTGCATGTCCCAGCCCAGCATACATGGGCCATTGGGTTCTGATAGTTTTCGCTGAGAAGTGCCATGAGCCTCTAGAGAAGGATGAATTTTCTTAGTGGGTTCAGGCATTTTAGGTTGTGAAGCTCAGCTCTATGTGTTGGTATGGGTTTGACCCCATCTCTGTCCCATTTTTGGAAATCTCTCTGCTGTTTCCCAGGCTTGCTCTTCTGGCCTCAAAAGACTTCTCCCCTTGTGTGTTGTGTCTTTGTCTTATGTTTCTGTCACTGTCTCTCTGGACTTCTGCCTCTATTTTAGTATCCCTCTCAGTCCCAGTGTGTCTCCTTCCTTTCCCCATTTCCCTTTGATATTCCTTCTCTAGCTTTTTGACTTGAAGGACTGCTCCATTTTCTTCTCCTCTTCTCTTATCCCCCTATACCTTGGCCCTGGTTTTTGAGATTTAAACTCATCTTTTTTTCCTTTGCTCACTACAGGCCCTGGTATTGCCTACCCCACGCCCCTATGTGAGGATTGATGGGGCAGTGGCCCCAGACCATTGGCTGGACCCAAGCATTGTGTGGGAAGTGAAGTGTGCTGATCTCTCCCTGTCTCCCATCTACCCTGCTGCACGGGGCCTGGTGAGTTCTGAGGTCTGGAAGGACTCTCGAAGGGAAGCAAGGCAGAGGTGATGGGGAGAGATCTTGGGATGTGCTGTTCCTGTATATTAATCAAAAAACCTTGAATATATTTGAGTGTCAGATATAATTCTCAGCTATAAAAGAAGACCGTGTCATTGTTCCTTTTGGTAGCATCTCACCTTCGTTTCCAAAGTAACTTGAGAACCCAAACTTAAAAGAAAGTTCAGCATGCCTCAGCAGCATTTCCTTCATGCCTGAAGTCACTCAGAATTAATTATCATGGTACCAAGTTTTGCAAATCTGTGGCTAATGTCCAGTGTCAGAACAGATCAGTGATATAGTCTTGTTGGCTCTGGCAGTCAGTGAGCAGCACACAGGAGATAGTATGACTGAATGGGCTCTTTCTTTGACTTTTCTTCCTGTCCTGAAGCTTGGCTGGTATGTACTTTATGAGTTGAAGCAGACTTATATTTTGCAAAGTGGACCTCCTAGGTTTTTAGCATTTTCTTGGTGCTTAAGATAACTGCTTGGCTACTAAATGCCCGCACTGTGTGATTCTAGGTAGATGCTGTACCACTGAGTTATACCCTCAGCCTCTCATTCTAGGTAGGGGCTCTACCCATGAGCCACATTCCCAGCCCCACACTGGGGGATTCTAGGCAGGGGCTTTACCTCTGAGCCACACCCCCAGCCCCTCACTGGGGGATTCTAGGCAGGGGCTTTACCTCTGAGCCTAGTCCCTTCACTGAGGTATTGTTGCTTTGCCATACCCCTCTTTTTCCCCACCTTTTGCCCCCTGTGGTTTTGTTTTGTGTATTTTTGTTATCTTTGTTTATTTAGAAACAAGTTCTCATTAACCCACACAGGCCTTGAACTTGAGATTCTTCTGCTTCATCTTCCTGAACACCTGGGATTACCTGGCTTGGTTTATCTCATTAAATTTTTTTTTTTTTTTTTTTTTTTTTAATACTTACTATACAGTGGAAAGCCAGGGTCCTTGGCACCAAGTGCAAGGAGGTACTTTGTCCTACCCGTACTATGGTTCGCCTATAGTTGAATAACTGACATATTACCCATGTAAGCCTCACAGAAATGCCAGTCAGTGCACCTGTGTTCATAGATGAGGAAGAGATAGCTTCACAGAGAGCTGTGGTAACTGCTGCCTGGCTCCTGAAAGCTGCTATCTCACATTAAATCCCTGACTGCTTTTCAGCACTCATGGTTACCAGGATGCTAACAACATAAGTATAGAATCTTACTTTTTCTGAGTATCACAGTACATTAGGTACCAGGATTTCAAACATTCTGACACCTTCTTTAACCCTTACGGCCCATTGCTCAGCCACATTGAGCTAAGACCCAGGTCAAGAAAGAAGAGGTCAGATAGTCACTTGCCAGCTTGCTGCAGTTGGAGCCCAGCAGAGCCCTCCCTTACTACTGTCCTCTCTCACAGGTGGACAAAGAGAAAGGGATCTCTCTTCGTTTCCCTCGGTTCATTCGTGTTCGTAAAGACAAGCAGCCAGAGCAGGCCACTACCAGTGACCAGGTGAGGCCCTGGGTAGAGGGTTGGTTCTGGCTAGGAGCTATAGAGATGGGAGTTAACTAGGGAGCTGCTGATACCCCCTCCTCCCACTCTCCTCAGGTTGCCTCTTTGTACCAGAAGCAGAGTCAGATTCAGAACCAACAAAGCTCAGACTTGGACTCCGACGTTGAAGACTATTAACCTCCTGCTCTCCTGGGCCTGGGGTGGAGGTTGAGAGAACATGGGCACTATTGGATTGGTGGTGTTGACTGGTGTGTGTGGAGTCACAGGGGTGAGATCCTGGGGTTGGGATGCTTTATTTTCTTCAATAAATAAATGACTTGTCAGATGCCTGCTTGGTGAGGAGGTCTATGTTGAGCTCTGTGGTATTGCTCTGAGCTCACACAGGTATAGCATATGACCATGCCAGGTGTTGAACAAGTTCCCTGCAGTCTGGCAGCCTCCAGGCACTTGTGCTGTGGAACACTCAAAACATGACTATTGCCACTTAGGACTAGAACAGTTTATTTTATTTTAAATAGCCTCTTGTCAGTGCTAGTCAGTGGAGAGAAGCAATCAAGAGCTTTCATAGTTTAGCTTCTTTGAACTCGCAGCACTCTGTCGGGTTGACAGTATTAGCTCTCTTTTGCAGATATAGACGAGGACACAGAAACTTCCAGCACCCTTGCTAGGAACATCAGCACTTAGTACTCTAATCCAGTAGCTCTGCTGCCAGTCACTCCCACATCTTTCTAACAAGGTCTCCATGCTCTTGGGAGAGAGTGGTACAGTACCCAGGTGTGTGGTTCCCATCTGTGCCACCTACTGTCTTGTTACCAGACATCAACTCAATCTTCAGAATAGCATTTCAGTCATCATTCCACAAGATCAGGAAGTGACAGCAGCTGTTTTGCTTATGGCTGTACCCTGAACATAATGTCTGCTGTATGGCAGGTGCTCGGAGTACTAGCTGAGTTCTAGCCTCCTTTGGCACATGACGAGAGACTAGGCATCACTGCTAGTCTAACCCCAGTGTCCCTTTCCTTCTTATGTATGCTTCAGTCTTCACAGTGGGTACAGATAGCCCTAGCCAGTCTAGTCCCATGACCTGAGGTTGGAGAAGACACAGGCAAGTTGCAAAACTCTAGCAGATGTGATAGAAAGGCTCCTAATATGACGGGGAGAATCTTATAGAAAGCCCTGTTTTCTTGAGATGGTCTCTGAAAGAATTGGGCCTTGGCAGCATTCTAGGTATCTGCAGCAGCTTTCTGGCCACCAGCTGGAGGGGATATGGTCCAGGAGGGTAGGGTAGACAGCCAGGCAAAGTCCCAGGTCTGCACAGCTAGAGCCATTCTTATGGGACACAGTAAACCTGCCTTAGTTAGATTTTCTGTTGCTATGCCATGACTAAAAGCAACTTGAGGAGGAAAGGGTTTATTTCAGCTTATAGGTCTACATCGCTATCATCGTTGGACCTGGAGACAGGGACTGATGCACAGGCCACAGAGAAAGTGCTACTTACTGGCTTCCTTCCTCTGGCTTGCTTGGCCTGTTTTCTTATAGCATCTAGAACTACCAGCCCGAGAGTGGTACTGCCCACTTAGCCTTCACATTAATCACTAGTCAAGAAAATGCCCTACAGATTTGCCTACTGGCAACTTAATGGAAACATTTTGTTAAGGTTCTGTTTTTCCAGGTGAACCCTACCTTGTGTCCAGTTGACAGGGAAGCTAGCCCTATAAAGCCCTATAAAAAACAGTTGTCCTGGGCCTGGGAGATGACTCAATAAAGTGTTTGCTTTGTGAGTATGAAGACCTAAATCCAGTCTTCCCCAGAACCCCCCAAGCCAGGCACAGTAGTTGAGGTGGTAGAGACAGCAGGATCCCTGGGGCTCACTGGCCAGACAGTTCAGCTGAATTGACAGGCTCCATCCAGACTAAGTGAAAGACCAGACCCACCTCAAAAAAAAAATACGGTGGTAAGTGCATGATTAAGGAAGACACTTGACACTGAGCATACTTAGACACACACACATGCACATGCACACCCATGTGAATGTACCAACAGGAACATGTACATACACGCAAAAACATTTTGGGTCTTCTGTTGGCTGCAGTTGACATCTTGCCTGGTATAAGAGTTAATAAAGTGATCCAAAGAAGCTTGAAACATAGGAATCAGTATGGGCCCTGGCCAGCACAGCCCTCATGGGATCCAGTTGTGCAAGCCCGAGCCTGAACCAATCGGCTTTCTGCCTTCCTGACTTGCTGGTGTTTTCCCTCTCATATTCTTACCAATGAGCCCCACAAGATTATTGATGATCTTCATTTAACAGAGAGGCACTGTGTTCTACCATTTGGGTGATGGGAGAGGGTCAAGAAAGGATTTGGCCTTGGCTGTCTGCTTCAGGCCACATATTCACAGTAGGTATGCCATGAGAGCCTCCTATGTGCCCATGAGATAACGGAACCTGCCACGATCAAGTCTGCAACTGAAGGTATCAAGCTGATGGCTAGAGTATGTGAACACTGAAGAGACAAGACTGGAGTCGGGTGAGCAGTGGGTGCATGAATTTTCCCCAGAGGGTGTAATCCAGCTCAGTTTAAAAGTTGTCGTAAGTCTCTCTAGGTGTATGTCTGAGGGCATCATGGGAGTTTGAGGAATTCACACTAGGAAGCAGCAGTCCCAATTCACGGTGAATCAAAAGGACCAGATCTCAGTCATACGATCATAACCTGCAGCAAAGCTTGCTGGGAAGTGTTTGGTGCTGGCAAGGCATTTTTAAACAATCTAACTGAATGGAGCACACCACATTTTCCTATGTGGGCATAAAATGAACCAGACTTAGCCTTAAATGTCTCATGCATGACTTCATCCAATTCTTCCCATGAAGCTATTCTTTTGGTACATTATTGTCTATGTCTTTTAGGAAAAAAAAAACCTTAACAGGATGCTGTTGCTTGCTACAAATTTCATCTAGCAAATAGTGGATTGAAATTTAGCCTGTGCCTTAAACCCTTCGGGCTGCTCGTGTACTATGATATAAAGAGGCCTCTCTATGTTTAGCTGAACATCTGTTATATTCTTCATGGGCCCACCCCTCAGCCCACTAATGATAAAAGTGGGCTTGCCAGCTGCCAAAGAGGCTGAGGGGTAACAAAGCTGGTCATTGGGAGTAGTATCTGCTTCCAAATACCATTCCTTTATCTGGAGCTTGTTCCTCACTGTCCCTTATGGCTTGTTTTGAAGAGATGGTTGTTCTGGGCACACTGCCCACTGCCATGCCTGCAAGTTTTTTACCATTTTGGCAACAAAATCAAGGCACTGCTTGGGTTGCTGCCAGGAACACCCAGCTCTTGACAAGTTGGAGGTGTGTGGTGATTGTTCTCTAGCCAGTTTTCTCCCAAGCAAGGTAAGTCCTGCAAGGTAAGGGCTGGAAGACAGCAGAGATTAAGCCTGCCTTCCAGGCTTCATTACCAGAAGACAGAGCTTTACCTTAGCATCCAGAAACTAAAAGAAGAACCATGGTATGAAACCGGAGGAACAGGCTGTCTAGCAAGGGAATGTACAGCTCTAGCTAGAGACAACAGAGCCATGAACACTGATCTCCTTTGGGTTTAGGATCGATGGTCAGATGCTTGTAGGTTTAGGGATCAACAAAATGTTGTGGAAATGTGAAAAGCCATGCTGTAACCATGCTTTGCAAATGGAGCTCCTCAGGACAAGGCCTTTGGAGATTCCCACCCACTTGTCAAGGGCCTGTGGAAATGTTCCTGAGGTGCTTGTGCTTCAGGCCCTCCAGGCTTTGGCTGTTTACTCTTACGGTCATTTTTAGTTTTCCTTTGTCAGTCATGATTGTAGTTGAGTTTATTAGGAACAAAAGCTCTTGGAAGAGTCTTTATTAAATTTTCTAAAGTTTCTATACAGGAATTAAGACCTCATTGTAGTTTATTGAACCTGGGTTTTTGGATTGTAGAAACTGGTTCTCCCTGCTACTGCTGGCTGTCTCTACAGTCATCTGAGTAAGCTGGAGAGAGTCACTTAGGTTAATGATTCTTGCTTACTTAACTGTTTGAAAGAAGGGATTAATACATTTCATGAACTTAGGAGATGGTTTCTTAAAAGATGGTATTAAAAACTTACAGGAACATGTAAGGAAAAGATGAAGGGTGGGTAAGGTCGGACATCTCTTTGGTGCCAAAAAAGTTAACAAAGAATTCTAAATCTTCCAGTCCCCCTTGGAAATAAAAGTAAAAGTAGAAACTGCCAGGAAGAAATGAAACTTGATCCCTACCACCGGGTTAGGCTGGGCTGGAGCGAGTTCTGTTTCTAGCAACCGTGTGATGGCTTACGACCATCTGTACAGCGACAGTGTACTCATACACATAAAATAAATCTTTAAAAAAAAAAGAATCAGGGTTAGTGAGTAGGGGGAGGGGATATGGAATAAGGGGGGTTTTAGAGGAGAAATGGGGAAAAGGGATAAAATTTGAACTGTAAATAAAGAAAATATCTAATAAAAAAAGAATCAGGCATCAATTATTACCATTCTGGGAATGTATAAAAAAGAACAGGACCGTATCAAAAAACTGCTGCTAACATAAAAGTGGTATGTAAACCATTTAGTAAATATACAGCTGGAAAATATTCTAGGTATAGTATCATACTCTCTGCTGACTCCAAAAATATAGCATTCTGTTAATAAAGATTGGCCTTAGAGCTTGTGTTTGCTGGTCTGGATACAGTATGAATAGGATGTGCCTGGCCAGATATAATCATTTTGGCTTGTAATATAAAATTTATGGTTAGATACGAGGTAATGATTAATTAATGTTTATATATGGGTAAAGGTCAGTGAAAACAAGGGAGTGGGGAAGAGAAACAAAAATGGGTAAGTATTATGATTTTTTTGAAAATGATGAAAAAGAAACAAATTGAAACTACTCATGCTTGACCGCTTTAGAACTTGTATAAATAAAGATGGCTTGGGCTGTTGGGGCTACTTGCTTGAATAACAGCTGTGCTTAGTTTCTTTATTCTTGCTGCTGCCATACCTCCAACCTGTGTTTCAGAACGTGGCTAGAGTCTGGCAGAAATGGGGTCCCCATAGTATGACTGGCTAGTAGACTTTCAGGTGTGTGCTTACTGACAAGAAGCTGGCCCATTGTCTGACTTTCTTTTGTTTAGTTGGGCTCGCTGTGTAGCCCAGGCTGTCCTCTTAACTCATGACTCTTCTACCTCACATACCCAGTGTTGGATGACAGGTGTGCAACATCCTACTCTGCCATTATCTAGCTTTTAGAAAATCATTATTGCTAGGTCAACACCAGCTGAGTTGGGACAGCTTTTAAGCAATTCTTTGAAAGCAGTACTTGAATGTTCTGGCCTGAGTTTAATTTTTTTATTCCTCGTTGGAGAGCAGAAACTTAATTTTCACTATATTTATTTATTTGTATATATGCCATAGCATACATGAGGAGGTCAGAGGACAACATGAGGGAATTAGTTCTCACTTTCTACCATTTGGGTCCAGGGAATGAACATAGGTCATTAGGCTTGACAACAAGCACTTTTAACCATAGAACCATCTTGCTGGCATTTTTTTTTTCTTCTTAGAAATGTTTTATTCGAAAGATCACCTGAATATAATTTCAGCTCCTATTTTCTTACAAGACATGTTATAGTGGTTAAGTCAGTATGAGATAAGTAAATGCAAGTCTGAAAGGTACTGGCGATATTTGTGATTTTTATTGCTTGATTCAGACTGCCCTCATGACTACAACTTGTTTTCTGTGTGTGCTCCTGTAGAACTACCAGGGAAGGAAGACTCATCCCAGATGAACACTGTGGCCCATGCTTTCATGGCTTAAATATTTACTAATATTAAATACTTGGTGTTTTAACCCTAAAACTTGTCAACTATTTCTGTTTCAAAAATAACACAGCCAAGAAGGGTATATCCAAAAAATATCATTTGTCTCAATTTGTGTCAATGAAATTAACTAGATCTCTCATTGCTAATGAATTCTCTATTTTACAAAACAATAGAATTAATCTTTAATCTTCAAGGAACTTGTTTTAGCATACAGCCAGAATCAATCACTTATTAAAGTTTTTTCTTTCTTCTTTTTTCTTAAATTAGTTTTTTTTTTTACACTCCATATTCCATTACCCCCTCCCCAGATCCAGCCTTCGACTGCTGTGCATAACACACCTCCTCCACACCCCCTGTCTCCATGTGGATGTCCCCACCCTCCATCCCACCTGACTTCTAAACTCCTTGGGGTCTCCAGTCTTGAGGGTTAGGTGCGTCATTTCTGAATGAACACAGATCTGGAAGTCCTCTACTATATGTGTGTTGGGGCCCTCAGCTGGTGTATGCTGTCTGGTGGTCCAGTGTTTGAGAGATTTCAGCGGTCCAGAGACTGCTGGTCCTCCTACAGGATCACCCTTCTCAGCTTCTTTCAGCCTTCCTTAATTCAACAGAGGTCAGCTGTTTCTGTCCATTGGTTGGATGCAAATATCTGCATCTGACTCTTTCAGCTGCTTGTTGGGTCTTTCAGAGGGCAGTCATGATAGGTCCCTTTTTGTGAGCACTCCATAACTTCAGTAATAATAGTGTGAGAGGCCTTGGGACCTCCCCTTGAGCTGGATCCCACTTTGTAGTTTTAATTTACATTTACCAAGTGGCTAGTGTTAATTTTTTTTAAATTACTTGGTTATTTATACTTCTCTTTTTAGAACTGTTCATTTCATTTGCCCATTGTATTGATTGGGTTTAGTTTCTTGGGATTTGTTTCTTGAATTCTTTATGTATTGTAGATGCTCATTTTCCATGTGAGATATAGTTACAAAGATTTTCTCTAATTCTTCAGGCTATCTTTTCACTCCTATTTCTTTGCTATGCATAGCATTTAAAGTTTGTAATCCCATTTGTTAATTCTTGGCATTATTTCCTGAGTATCTGGAATCCTCAGAAATCCCTGTATCTCCTCAGAAAATTTTTGTATCTTAAAATGGTTACCCTAATTTATTTCTCTGACAGGAGTTTCAGGTCTTAATATTGTTGGGTAACGGCCTCATATCATGAGGAATTGAGTTAGGGTGCATTGGGTGATATCACCAAGCCATAAAGTATTGCTTAGCCCAAGCCTAACTTTCAGCTTCATTTGCAGAAACGATGTCTAGGTATTGAAAACAATACACCCTATTCCAGTCAAACCACAAAAATATCTATAGCCACCTATGTATGTATACATGTCCTCTAGTAAAGGTGATCAACCTTCATCCTGTGGAAAGGCTGCCCCCACTTCCCCTTGCTGTTCCAATATGGCAGTCTCAGCCTATTGAGGTGGAGTCTGGCTCTTCTCTGCCTCACTTTTCTTAGAATGATGTCTGATCTATTTAGAACAGACCTTTGTAGAAGATGAGAAATAGAGATCTAGTTTTATTCTTTTGTATTTGAATACCCAGTTATTCTAATACTGTTTATTGAAGAGGCATTTTTTCTCTAGTGTATGTATTTGGCATCTTTGTCAAAAATCAGGTTGTTGCAACTGTAGGGGTTCTGTGCTTCTTCCATACTGTGTTAGTATGGGTGAGCAGGAACTCTTGACTCTGATGAAACATGGCTTTGCTGCTTGCCTGTGGAGGGTTTGGGTAAGTCTTGTGATCTCACTGAAACCTTTCTTACATATAATTTGATAATCATGTCTGCAGTAGACAAGTATGAAATATCAGTTGGATGAATGATAGACAGTGGAGCATGTGGAGTAGGTAGCAGTAGTCTATACTGACAAGTCATTTACTCTCTATGTCTTTGATTCTTTCTCTGTAAAATGGGCACAAAAGAGAACCACGTTTTAAGGTTCTTAAAGTAACCACTAAGGGTCAAGAGAATTTTGTTAATACATAAAGTGTACTAAAAGATATACTTTTTTAGGATCGGCAGTGGAACAGTTGTTTAGCCCCATTCCATCATTGTTACAGTGTGGGAATCCCATTGTTGTTGATATCTTTAGTTGGCTTGGAGACAAGAGTGAATGTTGATGAGCTGATGAAGAACCCAGATCAACACCTTTGTTTCACTTGTGTTGTTACTTGCTTGTAATTGACTGTACAGAATGCTGGTTTGGAGTGTGCTGAGCTGTTTTTAGTCTCTCAGATCTTAGCTATGGTAACACTCCTTTGCACCTTTCCTATGAAGTCCTGACCATCCCCTTGGCCAGCAACTCAGGTTAATCATTTGAGGAATGCTTGCTTGAAGCTATTAATGTAAGATTGACTTTTCTGGGATGCCTTTATTCTTTTTCCTCCACTTTCATGGTGGATGGTGCCCCAAAAAAGAGTAACTGGTAGCTGTCAAGCCTATTCAGGTTTTGTGACTGTCAAATCAGTAAACACCAAGTTTCCGTTTGTCTTAGTCAGTGTTTCTATTCCTACACAAACATCATGACCAAGAAGCAAATTGGGGAGGAAAGGGTTTATTTAGCTTACACTTTCCACATTGCTTTTCATCACCAAAAGAAGTCAGGACTGGAACTCAAGCAAATCAGGAAGCAGGAACTGATGCAGAGGCCATGGAGGGATGTTTCTTACTGGCTTGCTCCCCCTGGCTAGCTCAGCTTGCTTTTTTATAGAACCCAAGACTACCAGCCCAGAGATTGTACCAACCAAAATGATCACCCCTTGATTACTAATTGAGAAAATGCCTTATAGCTGAATCTCATGGAAGCATTTCCCCAACTGAAGCTCCTTTCTCTGTGATAACTCCAGCTGTGTCAAGTTGACACAAAACCAGCCAGTACACCCACTCTATTCTGGATTACTGGAGAAGAGTTTAGAATTCTATAGTCCTTTATATTTCTTAACCCATACCCCTCTACTTTCTCTTGCCTTAGGATAAAAGGAATTTAAAGATGCTAGTGCATTTTGTACATGTTCTCTCTGTCTCTGTCCCTCCCTCCCTCCCTTCTCACCCACCTCTCTCTCTCTCTGGGTGCATATATATATATATATATATATATATATATATATATATATATATATACACACACACACACATATATGTATATATATACATGTGTATATATGTATATATGTATATTTATACATATATATGCACATATACATATATGTATTTAGATATTTTATTTACATGTCATATGATATCGCCTTTCCCAATTTTCCCTCCGAAAAAAAGAAAAAATAGAAAGTATAAAAAAACTCTATTCTCCCCGCCCCCCCGCCCCTGTTCACCAACCCACCCTCTCCTGCTTCCTGGCCCTGGCATTTCCTTACACTGGGCCATAGAACCTTCACAGAGCCAAGGGCCTTTCCTCCCATTGATGACCAACTAGGCCATCCTTTGCTATACACATGCTGCTGGAGCCATGAGTCCCACCATGTTTACTATATGGTTGGTGGTTTAGTCCCTGGGAGCTCTGAAGGTACTAGTTAGTTCATATTGTTGTTTATCCCAAGGGGCTGCAAACCCTTCAGCTCCTTGGATCCTTTCTCTAGCTCCTTCATTAGGGATCCTGTGCTAAGTCCAATAGATGGCCGTGAGCCTCTACTTCTGTATTAGTCGGGTACTGGCAGAGCCTCTCAGGAGACAGCTATATCAGGCTCCTGTCAGCTAGCACATGCTAGCATCCTCTGTGGGTGTTATTGGGCTAAAGTCTGATCTCATTGGCCCTTGAGGGCTGTTAAACTTTTTTTTAAAAAAAAATTATTTAATTACACTTCAAATGTTGCCCCCTTTCCTGGTCATCTCTCCATGAGCTCTTCACCATTTCCTTGCTTCAGAGAGGGTGCTCCCCTATCTACCCACTCCCACCTCACCCCTCTAGCATCCCCCTTCTCTGAGGCATCAAGTTTGTACAGGATTAGGTATATCCTTTCCCACTGAGGCCAGACAAGGTAGTCCTCTGCTACATATGTAATGGGGGCCACCGACCAGCCTGTGCTTGCTCTTTGGTTGGTGGCTTAGCCTCTGGGAGGTGTGAGGGGTCTGGGTTAGTTGATGCTGTTGGTCTTCAAATCTTTTGGGGGTTGCAATCCCCTTTAGCTCCTTCAGTCCTCTTAACTATCCCTTAGGGGGGTCCCTAGGCTCAGTCCAATGGTTGACTGTAAGTATCTGCATCTGTCTCAGTCAGCTGCTGGTAGAGCCCCTCAGAGGACAGCTCCTGTCTGCAAGCACAACGGCATTAGTAAGAGTCAGGGATTGGGGCCTACACATGGGATGGATGCCAATTGGGCCAGTCTCTGGATGGCTTTTCATTCAGCCTCTGCTCTATTTTTGTCCCGGCATTTCCTTTACACAGGAACAATTCTGGGTCAAGAATTTTGAAGATGGGTGGGTGGCCCCATGCCTCAAATAGGGGCCATGTCTATCTACTGGAGGTGGTTCTCTTTAGGTTTCATCTCCCCACTGTTGGGCATTTCAGCTAAGGTCATCCCCATTGGGTCCTGGGAGCCTTTCACATCCCTGGTGTCTAGGACTTCCTAGAGGTTCCCCTCCCCTTGTCCCCACCGCACATGCTGCATCTTTCTATTCATTCTCCTGGCCCTCTGGGCTTCTCTCCTGTCCCCCACACCACACCTGCCCCTGCCTCTCTTTTTCCCTCCCCCTTCCCTCTCCCATCCAGGTCCCTCCCTCCTTCTGCCTCTGGTGATTATTTTGTTCTCCCTTCTAAGTGATATTGAAGGAGCTACACTTGGGCCTTCCTTGTTAAATTTCATATGATCTGTGAGTTGTATCATAGGTATTTTGAACTTTTTGGCTAATATCCACTTATCAGTGAGTACATACCATGTATGTCCTTTTGAGTCTGGGTTACCTCACTTAGGATGATATTTCTAGTTCCATCCAACTACTCTGGAAATTAATCAGGAGGTTCCTTAGAAAACTGGAAACAGTTCTATTGGAAGACCCAGCTCTACCACTCCTGGGTGTATACCCAAAAGATGCTCCACCATATCATGAGGACACATGATTGTCTATGTTCATAGCAGCATTGTTTGTAATAGCCAGAAGCTGGAAACAGCCCAGATGTCCCTCAACTAAAGAATACAGAAAATGTGGTTCATTTATACAATGGAATACTACTCTACTGTTAAAAATGAGGCTGTGTACCTTTTTAAAAATTTAAACTTGGCATTCAAAGAAGTGTGTTTTATTGTGACATTTCTATACAAAATTTTTGTTGTGTCCTCCTGTCCCACCCTCTAACCCTCTGTTTCTCTACTTGGTCCTGCTGGTCTCCTTCCTCTTCTTTGACTGGCTCTCTTCACCAAATTCTCCATGCCTCATGATGGTAGCTTGAAATCACCTGTGGTTTACCACCATAGGAACTGCTAGATGCTGCAAGTCAGGGTCTCTGCTGTCAAACTGGGGCTCATAGTATGCATGTATCCCAAGAATTCAAGTTAGCTAATGTCTTCCCACTACAGAACGATAGTTGGTAAATGTATGCTAGCACATCATCCGATATGTACATATGTGAGATAATATATGCATATATTGCACATATTTAAATATGTAGTATTTATGTATATGTGTGTATGTACTCATATATCACTATTACAGATATAATATATGCAGTGGTATATATTGTATTTAGGTGTGGATTTTATATATCTGTAAATGTCTAGTACATCTATATATGTACATATATCATATATATAAATATACAGAGTAAATGGGTTGTGTATACATTAATGTGGATATAAATATACAGGTGTGTGTGTATATCATTGTATCCCTATATTTATACATGTGTATGTGATATGTATATACTATGTATGTACATAATGTACATAGTATATATTTATAGTATGTATATGTGTATAATATGTATATGTGTATATATGGTGTGTATATATTGTGTATGGTGTGTGTGTATACTGTATATGTAGTGAGTAAATGTCTATAGTGTATGCCTATATTATGTATATGTAATGTGTATGTGTGCATTTGTTTGTGCAGTATATATGTATGTATATTAGTGTATATGTATATACTGCATATATTTACTATTTGCACATGTTAATTCTGGAAGGACATGAGAAAAATCCTGAAGGTTGAGAAAGTATAGATTCTTTAAGAATAGGAGAGAGGCCATGTGGTTTTGGTGCATGACTTTAATTCCCAGTATTTGGAAGATGAAACCAGGTGGACATGAGTTTGAAGCTAGCCTGATTGAGGCCTACATTGGAGTTCCAGGACAGCCAGGACTACACAGAAACCCTGTTTTAAAAAACAAAAAACAAAAATCAAATCAACAAAGCAAAACAACAACAAAACCATAACAACAACAAAAGCCAAACCAAATCAAACCAAAAGAATAAAAGGGAGACTTCATATCAATTCCTTATAATGTTTAACTTAAATTACCACCTGATAATAACTGGTAAGATTAATGATTTACACAAAGATGTTGCTTACTGAGTATAAGGTAGGTTAGTGATTGTATTCATGTATAATATAAATACGCTGAGACAGATGTTATTGTCAGCAATTTACAGATGATAACTTTGAGACCTTGGTTAGTTAAGTATTTTCTGGAGAAATTAGCAGGAAGTAATATAATACCTGTTCTGTAGGCAATAATCTTTGAGACTGTGGGAAGTTCATTTTCTGCAGAAATTGACGGAGTAAAGTCCTTGACTAAAGATGATGGCCTGTGGTGAGTTAAATAAACATTATATTTTTCCTGAGAAATTAACAAAGAATAACACAGGACATTACAACTCTCCTATGTAGGTGTGGTGTGTTTGGCTAAGGAGGAGAGAGGAAGAGAATACAGGAGAGGAAGTGAACAGGAGAGATTGGAGCAATGGGTTGAGATGCAAGTTTAGTGTGTAGCTGAGTCCTAGGGTAGTCTCCACATTTGCCATTTGAATATCACAGTCGTTTGCCTGCTGTCAAAGTGAGGGGTCTGAGCTCAAAGACTGTATTTTACATAGCTGTGACAGAATACCTGACAGAATGAACTTGAGAGGGTTTCCTTTGACCCATTGTTTAAGGATATGAACCAGTCTTGGTAGGGAAGTCATGGTGCTGGGACCCCATCATAGGGAGCTGGAATTGACTATTCACTTCGTTGGTTGTCCCATGAACAAAGAGCTAGACTAAAAGGGACATTGGCTGGTAATGTTGAAGGCCCATTCTGGTGGTCCTACAACCTCCAACTAGGTCCTGTTACCTAAAAGTTCCACAGTCTCTTGAAACAGTAGCATCAACTGGGGACCAAATGCCGAAACACATATGCCTGTGGTGACATTTTGTATGGAAACCATATCAGGCAGGGGCCTGGTGGTTTATCTCTGGGTCTCTAGAACCAGCATTTGATCTCAGGACTGCTTCCTCCCCCCCCCCCCCCCCCCCCCCACCTAAAGGTTCTGCTGACTACAGAAAAAGAATTGGAGAAAGAAGGAAGAAAGGAAGAAAAATGTAGATAGTGAGAGTGCTCTCAAGTGAATGGCTGTGAGGAGCGAGGCAAGAAGACCAAAGGGGAAAGGATGTGGTCCAGAGACCTATGGCAGAACTAAATAGGACTGGAAAAAAAATTCAATGATTCATATTATTTCTACTATAGTCATAGATTGGAGTCTACCTCAATCATAATCAAAGACTCTTCATCTAGAACTAATGGGAGCAGATGTTTGTATGTATAGGTGCATAAGGCTGAGCATTTGGAATTAAATAACATACTTGGTTTATCTTTTGAGAAGACTGACTGTCCCTCTCTCAATAACCATTAGTAGCCTATAGCACATCTAGGGTTGAGGACATATGAGATTTCTCTCATCTACATTTTCATGTCATCTTGAGTTTTTATTATGCAGGTCTTGTTTGGAAAACCATAACATTGAGGTTTCATAGGTACAGTTTCTCTGTTATGTCTAAAGGGCAAATTTAATTAATAAAAATTATAATCTCAGTTCTGCATGGCAAGTGTAACATAGATAACATATTCTACTTCAAGTATAAGTTTTTATTATAGAAAAAGCTAGGGGGATTGAAAGCCTTATAAAATATGAATACATATCCAAGAGTGTTTTGAAAAAAGTCAAAAAAGTCAGGTAGAATTGGGGGATACTATTTTCCTTTTGAGATGATTGAATATAAACACCAGTTTTAAACACAACTCTGACATGAGTGTTTGTCCTACCTATTTTTAATGTAAACTTGATGTTAATCCCAGGAACAAGATTTCCAGTTAGTTCCCTTTTGACACAATTTCCAGTTAGTTTTACCACGCCCAAAGAGTACCAGCTTGCAATACTGATAAAAACTAAAAAGCACCCTTCCCCTCCCCTCCCTAGACTGGGCTTCCTTTAAATGCACCATCCAGGCATTTGTCTGCCACCTTGAAGCAACTCAGTATAGGTTGCTGCTTGCCACTCTTCTCCATCTATCTTTCCTCTGTGCAGGAGGCCTGCTGGGCATCCCTAAGGTCTGTAAGTACCAAAATCTTTTTACCAAACTTTCCCTTTTATATATGTTTGTGTCATTGAAGCTGTCTGTAAACTGACTCCCTGACAGTGAGCAGTTAGCAGAGAGCAGTTAAGTTGCTAGAGAAACTGAGCTAGTACAGAGGTGGAGTAATTGGTAAATAGAATAAAAGTAACCCCATCACACTGAAACTAAAAACAGCTGTTGTATAGGGTTCATGAGTTTTATCACTGCTGATGGTCACTGAGAATGGCAACTCTCCGTTGGTAGTTTCCCCCCTCAAGCTAATTTAGTCTGGCTTAATTTGTCTGTTTTCATCAGGAGGGAAGAGTGGTTAGATGACTATGTTTGGGGGAACTGGACAGATCCAGGTGTCAGGGCCTCTTACCTGACTTCTACAGCAACTTCTACAAGGACTTGAAACATCTAAGGCCTTTCAGAAGTAAGGAATTTCTAGATTGGAGCAGGGCAAGGACAGGTCAGGAGTCACAGCCAGCCCTAGAGCCCACTGTTCTTCATGGCTGAGGTGCAGTTCAAATGAACCTCCTCCCCAGTGTCCATCAGGTAGTCTGGTAGGGGGAGGAGAAACAGTGTGGAATAGCGTTCAGGAGGGTAGTGTGTTCATGATAAGATTAGCCTTATCCTACGAGCAGCCATACAATAGCCGCTGTCCTCAGAGCTGAGGAGCCAATGGCTGAAAAGACAAAAACATCTGATTTAAAGACGGAATCTTCCATTGTGTGTTCAACAAACTTTCCACAAGGACCTAATTACATTAACTTTTTTCTGTGCCAGACTTCAATTGCCTTAAATGTATTTGAATTCATTCATGACATTATGACATTTATCAGATAGTCACTGCAAAATAAAGCTAGACTGGTGGGTTAATGTGCCTTAAGGACTATTCATCTAGGTTTATTCCTACAGAAACCACAGGTAAAACCAATACTCACCTTAGAACTCCATCATCCCACACAAAGATGAGCTGTGCAGAGTCTCCCAAATCAGGACAGAAGTGGTGAGTCATGGGCATGATTAACTTTTAATGGCTTTTTTTTATCACATTCATTTTGTGTGTGTGAGAAGGGGTGTGCCTGTGCCACAGCACATTTGTGTAAATCAACAGATAACTTATGGTAGTAATTTTCTTCTCTCCTGTGGGTCCCAGGAATCAAACCCAAACTTCCCAGACCCACTGGTCGTGTTTCCCTTCAGAAAACATCAGACCTCCCAGGGATAGCGAGTGAACACAGCATAATGACATGCAATTTAAGTCTAGGCACAAATCCTCATATCAAGGGTGGATGAGGCGACTCAGTAGGAGGAAAAGGGTCCCAAAAGTCAGAGACACCCCCACTCTCACTGTTTCAGAGTCCCATTAAAAACGTCAAGCTAAACACCCATTACGTATTCAGTGGTCCTGGTATAGACTCATGTTGGTTCTGTGACACCCACTTCATTTTCTGTGAGCTCCTAGGAGTCCTAAGCAGTTGGTTCTGTGAGCCATGTTCTTTCGGTGTCTTCTGCAATCCTTCCTTTCCTCCTCACTGCCCAGTCTTTGGCTGTAGGTCTTTGCATCCTCTCCTATCAGCTGCTCAATGAAACTTCTTTAATAACGGTTGGACTAGGGTCCAATCCACGATGAGTAGAATATTAATAATATTATAATTAATTAATATTCTGAGTTCAATGCCAGACTGGTCTACAAAGTGAGGTCCAGGACAGCCAGGGCTATACAAAGTAGCCCTGTCTTGAAAACAAAACCAAAACCAAAAAAAAACTCCCCCACCCCCTTTTGGCCAGTCCTGTTTAGTTCTGCCCTAGGTCTCTGGACTATCCAACTTCCAGGTCTTGACCATCCAGACAGTGTCTGCTATGCTTCCCTCTCATAGCTGGTAGGCCAGGTTGTAGGTCAAAAGTTTTTGTTGTTGTTTTTGTTTTTGGCTGTGTTAGTGTTCCAGTCTCAGCACTATAAGTCTTACTAGGTTCCACGAGATGGCTGGTTCAGGCTCTTCATCCTCCTTTACCAGGAGTTCTCACTAGTGTTATACTCAGACTCTTGGAAGTTTTCATTGCACTAGGTGTCCAAATTCCTCCCACAAATGCCCCTCCGTTGCAGTTGTTTCTCCCCATACTCTCACTCTTTATCCTTCCAGCCTCTACCTGATTCCTTCCATTCCCATTTCTACCTACCCCCAGTTTACCATAAAAGCTATTCTATTTCCCTTCTAGGGAGATCCATGAGTCTTTCCTAGAGCCTTGCTTATTATTTAGCCTTTCTGGGTCTGACAATTCATAACTAATATCTACTTTTAAGTGAGTATATACTATGTCTTTCTAGGTCTGGCTTACCTCAGGTGATTTTTTTTCTGGTTCCATCAATTTGCCTACAAATTTTATGAAGGCATTTTTTTTTTTTTTTACTTTGTTTTTGTTTTTGTTTTCAAGACAGGGTTACATTGTATAGCCCTGGCTGTCCTGGAACTCACTTTGTAGACCAGGCTGGCATTGAACTCAGAAATCCAACTGCCTCTGCCTCCCGAGTGCTGGGATTAAAGATGTGCACCACCACTGCCTGGCTGTTTTTTTTTTTTTGTTTTTTTTGTTTTTTTTGTTTTTTTTTTTAACTGCTGACTAAAACCCCATTTTGTAAAAGTGCAACTATTTTTTTACTTTATAAATTAATTTATTTTTTACACTCCATATTCCATTCCCCAATGTGCCAACTCACTCAACTGCTCCACATTCTATACCTACTTACCACTCTCCCCTGTTTCGGTGTGGATGCCCCCACCCCTGACCCCACCTGACCTCTAAACTCCCTGCTGTCTCCAGTCTCTTGAAGGTTAGGTGCATCATCTCTGAATGAACACAGACCTGGAAGTCCTCTACTGTATGTGTGTTGGGGGCCTCAACTGGTGTATGCTGTCTGTTTGGTGGTCCAATATTTGAGAGATCTCGGGGATCCAGATTAATTGAGACTGTTGGTCCTCCTACATTATCTCCCTTCTCAGCTTCTTTCAGCCTTTACTAATTCAACAATAGGGTTTGGCTGCTTCTGTCCATTGGCTGGATGCAAATATTTGCACCTGACTCAGCTGCTTGTTGGGTCTTTCTGAGTGCAGTCATGATAGGTCCCCTTTTGTGAGCGCTCCATAACCTCAGTAATAATGTGAGGCCTTAGGACCTCCCCCTGAGCTGGATCCCACTTGGACCTGTCACTGGACCTTCTTTTCCTCAGGCTCTTCTCAATTTCCATTCTTGTAATTCTTTCAGACAGGAACAATTATGGGTCAGAGATGTAACTGGGATGGCAAATACCATCCCTCCCTTTATGCCCTATCTTCCTGCTGGAGATGGGCTCTATAAGTTCCCTCTCCCTACTGTCAGGTATTTCATCTAAGGTCTCTCCCTTTGATTTCTGAGAGTCTCTTACCCTCATGGTCTCTGGTGCATTCTGGAGGGTCCCCCCAACCTCCTATTTCCTGAGGTTGCCTGTTTCCATACTTTCTGGTGGCCCTTAGGGCTTCAGTCCTTTTCCCTCACCCAATACCAGATCAGGTTCTCCTTTCCCCCTACTCCACCCTTCCTGTCCACTTTCCCTCCCAGGTACATCCCTACCTCCCCACTTGTGATTGCTTTCTTCTCTCCTCACTTGTGCACTTCAGCTTGTTTTCCTTTTTGAGTTCTGTGGACTGTATCTTGGGTATTCTATACCCCCCCCACTAATATACACTTATTAGTGTCTTCATACCATGCACTTCCTTTTCTGCCTGAGTTTCTGACTCACTCAGGATGATATTTTCTAGTTCCATCCATTGCCTTCAAAATTCAGGATGTTCTCCTTCTTAACAGTTGAGTAGTATTCCATTGTGGAAAGGAACCATAGTGTCTGCATCCATTCTTCTGTTGCGGGACATCTAGGTTGTTTCCAGCTTCTGGCTGTCACAAATACGGCTGCTATGAACATAGTAGAACACATGCCCCTGTGGCATGGTGAGGCATCTTTTGGGTATATTCCCAAGAGTGGTATAGCTGGGTCTTCAGGTAGATCTATTTCTAATTTTTCTTATTTTTTTTTATTTTTATTTATTTATTTATTTATTTTGGTTTTCTGAGACAGGGTTTCTTCTGTATAGCCCTGGCTGTCCTGGAGCTCACTCTCTAGACCAGGCTGGCCTCGAACTCAGAAATCTGCCTGCCTTTGCCTCCCAAGTGCTGGGATTAAAGGCGTGTGCCACCACCGCCCGGCTATTTCTAATTTTTTGAGGAACCTCCAGATTGATTTCCAGAGTGGTTGTACCAGTTTGCAATCCCACCAGCAATGGAAGAGTGTTCCTTTTTCTCCATGTCCTCTCCACCAGGTGTTGTCATCCGAGTTTTTGATCTTAGTCATTCTGATTGGTGTAAGGTGGAATCTCAGGGTCGTTTTGATTTGCATTTCTCTGATCACTAAGGACTTTGAACATTTCTTTAGGTTCTTCTCAGCCATTTGAGATTCTTCAGTTGTGAATTCTTGGTTTAGTTCTATACACCATTTTTTGATTGTGTTGTTTGATTTTTTGGTGATTAACTTCTTGAGTTCTTTATATATTTTGGATATTAGTCCTTTATCGGATATGGGGTTAGTGAAGAACTTTTCCCAATCTGTAGGGTGTCAGTTTATTTTATTGACTATGACCTTTGCCTTACAGAAGCTTTCAAGTTTTATGAGGTTCCATTTATCAATTCTTGATCTTAGAGCATGAGCTATTGGAGTTCTGTTTAGGAAATTTTCCCCTGTGCCAATGAGTTCAAGGCTCTTTCCCACTTTATCTTCTTTTAGATTCTGTGAATCTGGTTTTATGTTGAGGTCCTTGATCCACTTGGACTTGAGCTTTGTACACGGTGACAATTATGGTTCTATTTTCATTCTTCTACATACAGACAGCCAGTTAAGCCAGCATCATTTATTGAAGATGCTTTCTTTTTTTCCATTGTATATTTTTGGTGTCTTTGTCAAAGACTAAGTGACTGTAAGTGTGTGGTTTTATTTCTGGGTCTTCAATTGTATTCCATTGATCAACATGTCTGCCTCTGTACCAATACCATGCAGATTTTATCACTATTGCTCTGTAGTAAAGCTTGAAGTCAGGGATGGTGATTCCCCCAGCTGTTCTTTTATTTTTAAGAATTGTTTTTGTTATTCTAGATTTTTTTGCCTTTCAACATGAACTTGAGAATTACTCTTTCCATGTCTTTGAAGAACTGTGTTGGGATTTTGATGGGTGTTTCATTGAATCTATAGATTGCCTTTGGTAGGATGGCCATTTTTACTGTTAATTCTGCCAATCCATGAGCATGGGAGATCTCTGAATTTTCTAAGATCTTCCTGGATTTCTTTATTGAGAGACTTGAAGTTATTGTCATACAGGTCTTTCACTTGTTTTGTTAGAGTTACCCTAAGAAATTTTATATTATTGTGGCTGTTGTGAAGGGACTTGTTTCCCTAATTTCTTTCTCAGGCTGTTTATCATTTGTGTAAAGGAAGTCTACTGATATAGTTGAGTTAATTTTATATCCAGCCACCTTGCTGAAGTTGTTATCAGCTAGAGAAGTTCTCTGGAAAAATTTTTGGGGTCACTTATATATACTATCACATCATCTGCAAATAGTGATACCTTTATTTCTTCTTTACCAATTTGTATCCCCTTGATCTCTTTTTGTTTTCTTACTGTGCTAGCTAACACTTTGAATACTATATTGAGAGTTAAGGGAGAGTGGGCATCCTTGTCTCCGATTTCAGTGTGATTGCTTCAATTATGTCTCCATTTAATTTGATGTTGGCTGTTGGTTTGCAGTAAATTGCTTTTTTAAGTGTAGGTATGGGCCTTGAGTTCCTGATCTCTCCAATACTTTTAATATGAAGGGGTGTTGTTTTTTGTCAAATGATTTTTCTGCATCTAAGATGATCATGTGATTTTTTCTTTGAGTTTGTTTATATAGTGAATTACATTAATGGATTTTCACATATTAAGTCAATCTTACATCCTTGAGATGAAGCCTACTTGGTTGTGGTGGATGAATGTTTTAATGTGTTCTTGGATTTGGTTTGCAAGAATTTTACTGAGTATTTTTGCATCTACATTCATAAGCGAGATTGGTCTGAAGTTCTCTTTTTTTGGTTGGGTCCTTGTGTGGTTTAGGTATCAGAGTAATTGTGGCTTCTTAGGACAAGTTAGGAAGTGTTCCTTCTGTTTCTATTTTATGGAATAGTTTGAGAAAAATTGGTATCAAGTCTTCGTTGAAGGTCTGGTAGAATTCTGCACTAAATCCATTTGGCCCTAGGCTTTTTTGGGGGGGAGGTTTTTAATGACTTCTTCTATTTCCTTATCTGATAAGGGCCTATTTAGGTAGTTTACCTGCTCTTGATTTAACTTGGGTATGTGACATCTGTCTAGAAAACCACCCATTTCATCTAGATTTTACAGTTTTGTTGAATATAGAATTTTATAGTAGGATCTGATGATTTTCTGAATTTCTTCTGTTTCTGTTGTTATGTCTCCTTTTTCTTTTTTCTTTTCTTTTCTTTTTTTTTTTGTTTTTTTGTTTTTTGAGACAGGGTTTCTCTGAGTAGCCCTGGCTATCCTGGAACTCACTCTGTAGACCAGGCTGGCCTCTAACTCAGAAATCTGCCTGCCTTTGCCTCCCAAGTGCTGGGACTAAAGGCATGCGCCACCACTGCCCGACCATGTCTCCTTTTACAATTCTGATTTTGTTAATTTGGATACTGCCTCTGAGTCCTTTAGTTAGTTTGGTTAGGGGTTTATCTATCATGTTGATTCTCTCAAGAACTAGCTTTTGCTTTTGCCAATTTTTTGTATTGTTTTCTTTGTTGATTTCTGTCCTGAGTTTGACTATTTCCTACATTCTTCTCCTCTTGGGTGAGTTTGCTTCTTTTTGTTCTAGAGCTCTCAGGCTTGCTGTTAAATTGTTAGTATATTTTCTCTCCAGTTTCTTTACCAGGGCACTTAGTGCTGTGAATTTTTCTCTTAGCATTGCTTTCATTGTGTCCCATAAGTTTGGGTATGATATGTCAATATTTTCATTAAACTCCAGGAAGTCTTTAATTTCTTTTGTCCCTGACCAAGTTGTCACTGAGTAGAGTATTTGTTCACTTTCCATGTGTATGTGGGCTTTCTGTAGTTTTTGCTGTTAATGAAGACCAGCCTTAGACCATGGTGATCTGATAGGATGCATGATATTTCAATCTTCTTGTATCTGTTGAGGGTTGTTTTGTGACCAATTATATGATTGATTTTGGAGAAGATATCATGAGGTGTTGAGAAGAAGGTGTATTCTTTTGTTTTATGGTGAAATGGTCTGTAGATATCTGTTAAATCCATTTGGTTCATAACCTTTCTTAGTTTCACTGTGTATCTGTTTAATTTCTTTTTCAATGACCTGTCCATTGGTGAGAGTGGGATGTTGAAATCTCCCACTATTACTGTGTGGGATTCAATGTGTGATTTGAGTTTTAGTAAAGTTTCTTTTATGAATTTGGGTGCTCTTGCTTTTGGGGCATAGATATTCAGAATTGAGACTTTCTCTTGGTGGATTTTCCTCTTGATGAATATGAAGTGTCTTCCTTCATCACACTTGATAACTTTTCATTGGAAGTCTATTTTGTTGGAGATTAGGATGGCAACTCCTGCTTGTTTCCTGGGACCATTTGCTTGGACGACCTTTTTCCATCAATCTCCTTGAAGATAGTGTCTGTCTTTGTTATTGAGGTGTATTTCTTGTATGCTGGACCTTGCTTGCATATCCAGTCTGTTAGCTTATGTCTTTTTATAGGTGAGTTGAGTCCATTAATATTGAGAGATATTTAAAAAAATGACTGTTGGTTCCTGATATATTTGTTTTTGTAGGTGGCTTTATGTGCTTGTGGCTCTCTGCTTTTGACTTTGTTCTGAGATGCTTAATATCTTGTCCTGGTGCAGGTTTCTTCCTGTGTTGGCGTTTTCCTCCCAGGATCCTTTGTAGGACTGGGTTGGTAGATAGATACTGTTTGAATTTGTTTTTGCCATGGAATATTTTGGTTTCTCCATCTATATTGATTGAGAGTTTTGCTGGATATAATAGCCTAGTCTGGCATTTGTGTTCTCTTAGAGTCTGCATGACCTCTGACTAGGCTCTTTTGGCTTTCAAAGGTTCAACAGAGACTATCTGTTGAGAAGTCTAGTGTAATTCTGATAGGTCTTCTTTGTATGTTACTTGGCCTTTCCCCCTTGCAGCTTTTAATATTCTTTCTTTGTTCTGTGCATTTAGTGTTTTGGTAATTATGTGATGAGAAAATTTTCATTTCTGATCCCATTTATTTGGTGTTCTATAGGCTTGTACTTTTATGTCCATCTCTCTCTTTAGGTTGGGGAAGTTTTCTTCTATGATTTTGTTGAAGACATATTCAGGTCCTTTGAGCTGGGAATCTTCGTCCTCCTCTATTCCGATTATTCATAGATTTGGTCTTTTCATTGTGTCCTGAATTTCCTGGATGCTTTGGGTTAGGAATTTTTTATGTTTTGAATTTTCTTTGACAGTTGTGTCAATCTCTTCTACCGTATCTTCTACACCTGAGATTCTCTCTTCTATCTCTTGTATTGTGTTGATAATACTTATATCTGTAATTCCTGACCGCTTTCCTAGGTTTTCCATTTCCAGGTTTGCCTCCATTTATGTTTTCTTTATTGTTTCTACTTCTACTTTTAGGTCTTGGATCGCTTTATTCAATTCCTTCATCTTTTGTCCATTCTTTGGTTTAGGGATATTTTTGTTGTTTCCAGTTCCTGGCTATTAGCAGCAATAAATCTCTCTCCCTCTCTTCTCTGTCTCATTCTTTCTTTCTCTCTCTCACTCCCCCTCTCTATTACTAGATCTTGCATCTTTTCAGTTACAGATAAAGCTATGTAAACTTTTGAAGTAACAGTGTGGGGAATGAATAGAAGATAAAGGTAACAGCAGAAATGTAGTATTTAATGATGGGTGAGGCAGGTTCTTCAGAGACATACCTGTGTCTCCAGCTCAAATTACACTTATTTTATTATTTATTTATTTATTTATTTGATTTATTTTATTTATCAAACTATTATCTCTGTGTTTTTGTGTGTATGTATGTGAGTCCATGCTTGCCTGCATGCTTAAACTCATATGCCACAGTGCACGTGCAGGTCAGAGGACAACTAGGGCCAGTCAGTTCTCTACCTTTACTGTGTGGTTAGGTCATCAGAGTGATGGGCAGACATCTTTACCTTAAGAACCATCTTGGCTGGCTCTTGGCTGCTCTTTTGTTTATGTTTTTGATATCTGATACATATCTTAAATTCAGAACCCTTGACCACCTTTGCTTCTAAGCAATCTGCAACTGATACATAGCTCTTTGGAGGATGCTACTCTAGGTAATTTCTATGCTTTCTTTCTCACTGAAAAATTTCTGAAGTTTCCTGTTTTCCCTTGTCTCTGGAAGCTCTGGGGTCTACTTTGCCACTGGACTCCAGGAATCAGAAAAAGCAGCTGTGCACAAACGCAGTCCCAAGGTTTTGGAGGCCCTGCAGAAGCTTAATATCCAAGCTGACCAGGTGAGTGCAAGTAAGGGGCCACACGGCTGGAATTGCCTGTGCTGTCCCTAAGCTCTGCAGCTCAGCTCTTCTAGGATGAGCAGGAAGTGTGTGTAAATAGGTACAGACTTACCCTACTAGAGCAGTAACATGGGGCAGATTTCACCCCACCCAAGCAGGCTGTTAGATATGTTCTTGTTCCTTATATTGTCCACTAATTGTCCTTCTTCCAATGCTCAGGCTCCAGTCATTGCTGTCTTGGGCTCTGGTGGGGGGCTGCGGGCCCACATTGCTTGTCTTGGTGTGCTGAGTGAGATGAAAGAACTTGGCCTGTTGGATGCTGTCACATACCTCGCAGGGGTCTCTGGGTCCACTTGGTAAGTGTTGATTTTGGATACAAGGATGCACCATGTTTTCTACTATCAGAATGAGATGGTGTCTTCCTCCACACACCAAATACATGCTGCCTTTGATTTTTGTTTTCTTAAATGGACAGATGGTAATTGTTTATTTCATTCTGTTTGGTACTGCATTTTGGTGTAGAATTTGTTGTATATTGATCAGTTGTATTTTCATTCCTCTTGGGGTAACAAAATATCACACAAAAACAACTTAGAGAAGGAAAGGTTTGTATTGATTCTCATCTTGAGAGCATTGTTTGTGCTGGCAGGAAGAGCCTTCTGTGAAATGAAGGGAAGTGTGCTGGTTCTCAATTCAGCCCAGCTACAGTCTGGCTCCAGTCTGGGAAAGGGTATGATAACATTCAAAGGGTGTCTTCTCGTCCCTTTTCAGTGTCACAGACACCCAGAGATTTGTCACTGCCTGTGGGGTGTTGGATTGTGTGGGCTGTGCACGCTTGTGTACAGACATGTTGAGGCTATCACAAGGCAGATAGCAAATGTCTTCCTCTGTTCATATCCATCTTATTGTTGTGAAACATGGCCTCTTAATGAGCCTAAAGCTCACAGTTTTGGCCAGGCTGGATGTAGGATCCACCTGTGTGTGTTCTACAGTGCTACAGGTACAGGCATGTTTATCTATGCATACTTTTCCCATGAGTGTTGGTGATTTAAGGGCAGGTCCTATATTTGCATAGCAAGCACTCTTATTTACTCAGCCTTTTCTTAGGCCCAAAGTTCTATTTTAATAGTATATCTGTTGCACAACAGAAGAGGTTTTGTTTTATTTCCATAAGACGTATAATGTAATTTGTTCATATCAACCTATTACTCCAGTTATTTCCTTCTGCTTCTCACTCCACTGCTGCCTCATTTCTAGGGTTTACAGGTTCAACAGCAATGTTTATTTTTTAGGTCGATGGAACACAACACCTATGATCCTTTAGTCTTTATGAAAGACTATTGTGTTAAATCTATGTAGGATTTTCTTATTCTACAGGGCTCAGAAGGACTCATGCTTCATAGCTTTATTCTGAGCCCTGGGCAAACATTTTAAATTATGCTTTGCACCTCCTGATTCCAAACTCAGGGCAGATATTGTTAATCAATCTTGGACCTTTTCAGTAACAGATACTGCTATACAAGCTTTTGAACTAAATGTGTGAATGAATAGTACATAGAGGTAACAGATAGCAGAATGTAGTACATAATAGTGAGGCAGCTCCTACAGTGACATATCTGCTATAGTAGTTATTGTCTCTCCTTTCTGTAGAAAGTATTTAACAAAAGTGACTCAAGGAAGGAAAGATTTTTCTGGCTCAATTTGGGGAGGTATGGTCCATCTTGGTAGGGAAAGCAGGGACATGAGGCAGCTGGTCACATTGTATCTTCATTCTAGAAGCAGAGAGAAGGGCTGGAGAGATGGCACTCACCTCATTTCCAGAAGACCTGAGTTCAGTTCCTAGCACCCATGTCAGGTGGTTTCACAATGGCTTGTAACCTTCAGGGCATCTGACACTATTCTGGTTTCTACAGGCACCTATACTCATGTGCACATACCAACACACAGATATATGTATACATGTAATTAAAAATAGAAACAAAGCTGAAAAGAAAGAAGCATAGAGAGATGAATTCTGGCGATTTGGTCACTTTATCCTTTTTATTCAGTCCAAGACACCAGCCCATGGATTGGTGCCTTCCATGTTCTAGGTCAGCAGTTCTCAACTGCATGTTGTGATGCCTTTGGTAAACTTATATCTCCAAATATATTTACATTAAGATTAATAACAGTAGCAAAATTACAGTTATGAAGTAATAACAAAAATAATTTTATGGTTAGGGGTCAGCAAAACATGAAGAACTGTATGAATGTGTCACAGCATTAGGAATGTTGAGAACCACAGTTTGATGCATCTTCCTACTTCCCTGAAATGCCCTTTCAGACCACCCAGAGATGCATCCTCTGGATTCTTCTAAACTATGTCAAGTGACAATGAAGATTAACATCACGAGGGCTAGAAAGATAATTCAGTTAGTACATCGTGAGTACAGAACCAGAGGTTGATCCCCAGAATCCATGGTCTAAAAAGCTGGATATTGTGGTACTTGCTTGTGATGTCAACACTGGGGAGGTAGAACCAGGTGGATCCCTGGAGTTCTCTAGTCAATTAGCACTGTTTGAAAATTAGTGAGGTCCAGGCTAGTAAGAAACCATGTCAAACAAACAAACAAACAAACCAAAAACAAAAAAAAAAAACCAAAGTGGATACCTTCTGAGGAATGACACCTAATATTGTCCTGCAGCTTAAACATGGATGCACACATGTATATTTGCATTCCTTTTCACCCATGCATGCACACGAGAACACATACACACCCAGATACAAATTAAAAATAAAAACTTACCAGCTGATATCAAATTTTCATATAGCAACTGGTCAGTAGTTTTCCTTGGAAAATCTCTCCTCATTTAGGAATGTTTATCTTAGATCAACTAAAGACAATTAAAAGTGTAAAGGTGGTAGGTTATTTGAAAATAAATACCTTTTGAATACCTGTCTGATCCCGAGGAAGGCACTCATGTTCCATTTGATAGCTAATTATGAAGATGATTGCTCTGGTTGGTTTTTGGCAACTCAGCACAAACCATAGTCGCTTGAAAAGAGGGACCCTCAACTGAGCAACTGGGCATCAGATTGGCATGTAGAAAAGTCTGTGAGGGCATTTTCTTTCTTTCTTTTTTTTTCTTTTGTTTTTTCGAGACAGGGTTTCTCTGTATAACCCTAGCTGTCCTGGAACTCACTCTGTAGACCAGGCTGGCCTTGAACTCAGAAATCCGCCTGCCTCTGCCTTCTAAGTGCTAGGATTAAAGGTGTGTGTGCGCCACCACTGCCCGGCGCATTTTCTTGATTAATGTTTGATGTGTGAGGACTCAGCCTAATGAAGACAATACTACCCCCAGGCTTTTGGTCCTGGATTATATAAGAAAGCAGGTTGAGCAAGCCATGGAAATCAAGGACTCCTCCATAAACCCTTCATCAGTTCCTGCCCTGCCAGAGTTCCTGCTTTATCATCCCTCAGCAATGGTTTATAATGTGGCCTGTAAGCCAAATGAAACTTTCCATCTGAAAGTTGGGTTTTGTTAGCATTTTATTACAGCAATAGAAACCAAGCTAGAAGAATAATGTAATGGCCACACATTTGACAGATGTTCATTTGAAAAAAGAATACTATCTGCCTGTCTGTGTAGGATTGAGATTCAGTCCTAGATGTGGGATCCACGGGGACACTGAGGTGGATTGTGGGGTTAGAAGTTCATCATAAGTTACTATATTGGTTACTTCTCTGTTACTGTGATAAAATACTATGCCCAAAATTACTCATAGAAAGAAGAGCTTATTTGGGTTTCTAGCTTCAAAGGAAGAGTCTGTGGTACTGGGCAAGGCATAGCAACAGGCTATGCAGGAGCAGGAAGCTGAGAGATTACATCTTCAACCCAAACACAAAGCAGAGAGAAGTGAGGTAAAGTTAAGTCATCTCAAAGCTCATCCTCAGCGGTGTGTTTTACAGTAAGGTTCTATTTCCTGAAGGTTCCAAACTCTCCTCAAATAGTGCCACAAACTGGGGGCCCAGTTCAAATACATGAATGTTTGAAAGATGTTCTCATTTATTAATGCCATCGACACAGAGATACTAGCAGAGTTCAGGGCTCAGGAATAACACAGGAACCTGGAAGAAAACTACCTAATTCATTCTATGAAGCCACAATTAGTCTTATACCTAAACCACACAAAGACCCAACAAAGAAACAGAACCTCAGATCAATTTCACTTATGAATATCGATGTAAAAATACTCAATAAAATTCTAGCAAACTGAATCCAAAAACACATCATAACCATTTTTCACCATGATCAAGTAGACTTTATCCCAGGAATGGAAGGTTGAATCAATATACAAAAATCCATTAATGTAATGCATTATATATACAAACTCAAAGGGAAAAAAATGACATGATCATGTCATTAGATGCTGAAAAAGCATTTGACAAAATACAACACCCCTTCATGATAAAAGTATTGGAGAGATCAGAAACTCAAGGCCTATACCTAAACATAATAATAGCAACATACAGCAAACCAACAGCCAATATCAAATTAAATGGAGAGATACTTGAAGCAATCCCACTAAAATCAGGGACAAGATAAGGCTGTCCACTCTCCCCATATTTATTCAATATAGAACTTGAAGTTCTAGCTAGAGCAATAAGACAACAAAAGGGATACAAATTGGCAAAGAAGAAGTCAGGGCATCACTATTTGCAGATGATATGATAGTATTCATAAACAGCCCCCAAAATTCTATTAGAGAGCTTCTACAGCTGATAAACAACTTCAGCAGAGTGGCTGGATATAAAATTAACTAAAACAAATTAGTAACCTTCCTTTACATAAATGGTAAACAGACTGAGAAAGAATATAGGGAAACAATATCACTCATAATAGTCACTAATAATATAAAATATCTTGGGGTAACTATAACTAAACAAGTGAAAGATCTGTGTCTTCCTTAGGGTTTTACAACTGTGTACAGATACCATGACCAAGGCAACTCTTATAAAAACAATATTGAATTGGGGATGACTTACATGTTCAGAGGTTCAGTCTGATATCATAAAGGCAGGAACATGGCAGCATACAGGCAGGCATAGGGCAGAGGAGCTGAGAGTTCTACATCTTCATCTAAAGGATGCTAGCAGAATATTGCCTTCAGACACTAGGATGAGGATCTTAAAGCCCACACTCACAGTGGACACATCTACTCCAACAAGGCCACTCCTACTCCAACAGGGCCACATCTCCAATAGTGCTACTCTCTGGGCCAAGCATTTACAAACCATAACAATCTGTATGACAAGAACTTCAAGTTTCTCAAGAAAGAAATCAAAGAAGACCTCAGAAAGTAGAGAGATCTCCCATGCTCACGGAATGGTAGAATTAACATAGTAAAAATGGCCATCCTACCAAAAGCAATCTATGGATTCAATGCAATCCCCATCAACACAATGTAAATCCCAACACAATTCTTCAAAGACATAGAAAGCAATCTGGTAAGATTCTAACATTACATCATGATTTATTTCTTCCATCTTCCTTTCATTGGCCTACATATTAAGTGAAAGAATCACTCAGAGGCTGTCCACATACTCCAGTCCTTGTTTATCATCCCTAACTTCCTTCTTCACAGTTAATCATCCTTTCCCTGGTTTGTCATCAGGGACTTAGAAACAATGGCACCCTGGCTCATCCCTTCTCTAACCTTCATGGCTCCAAATCCTGATCTCCAGCTTATCACTTCTCTTTGTTCCCTGGGCACTGTCTTCATTCTACACCAAGAATGGAAATATGGAAGGGATAGAAGAGGAGCTGAAACATCGGTATGAGAAGAATGAGTGGCACTTTGATGAGAGCCTGGAAAAAGCCATCCAGGCATCAAGGAGGGAGAATTACTCCCTGACTGACTTTTGGGCCTATTTTATTGTTTCCAGGCAAATCAGAGAAGTAAGTCATTCCCAGCAGAGAATGCGATGTCTGTAACAACTTGACAAACCTTCTCTTTCAGATCAAATCTGGGCACTTAGAGCTTTTACCTCCAGACTAAAAATATCCCAGGGCTGATTGGTTGTAAGTAGAAGAATCAGACCTGACTCATTAGTGCAGTAAAATAAGTAGAAATTATTGGAACCATCTAAGAACATACAAAGACAAGAGGAACCTGTTTTTCCATCTCTGTCATTGGTCATTTCTTTTCCTGAACTTATTTTTCTCTCTTTTCGTATTCATATTTTATTCTTTACCTCAGAAAGAATGGAGTTTTCTGCATCTCCATGTTCTTAATGGAAAATATTTTCTCTAGTCCCAGAGTACCACTGAGGTCACCTGCAGACCCTACAGCCAGCTGGCTCTAGGATCCAACCTCAGGTTGTCTGAGCACATCACCTGATCTACTCAGTTCATATCAGATGGCTATTATGATACAAATGTCTGGGACTACCAGATTGAATGCCTCATGGGTGCATTCCTTATAGGAGATTCTAGAATGTCCGTGGAAAGTCATTCCCAAATGAGTTCTTTCTCCAGTGAATTTCTTCTCATTTTTACAGTTTGATTATATTGGGTTGAACATTGTCCCATTCTTTAAAATGAGAGGGACAGACAATGTGAACTGTGAGATTGGCATAAAATAAGAAAAGAAACTGGAACTTTCTTGTGATGCTGTTAGAATTTCTAGTAGTCTGTGGGTCCTAGGGGAGCAGATATTTTTCAGAAGTGTCAAAGTGGACCAGGTATTTACAGTAAACTTATTTTTCCTCTTATATGTCCCTATCTTCCTCTTTCTTTCTTCTTTCTTCCTTTCCTTTGTGTCAATCCAACTCTTCTCTTTCCTTTCTCTTAAAATTATTTTTATTTAATTTACATATAAGTATTTTCCCCACCTGTGTGCTACATGCATGGAAACCAGAAAGAGGGCACTGTTATCCCTTGCCTCATGGATCCTGGAATGGGTCCTCAGAAAATGCTCATAAACCTCTGAGACATCTTTCCAAACCCCTCTCTGTCCCCAAACATTCCCATAGTTTGTTTCTCTTTCTCCTTTCTTCCCTCCCTCTCAAAGTTTAATGTAATTTTTAAAACTTTGTTGAAATATAACTGAGACGAATAGAGTTGAACACATGAATGCGTTTCAAGCACATTTTTATGAGTTTGGACTCATTCACTCACCTGTGAAGTATCTCATGATCATTTCCTGCAGAAATTTGTTATGCTTCTTGTGTTTTTTTTTGATTGTGTGAGGTGGATGAAAAGAATACTTTATGTGTAATCTATCCCCTTCAGTTATACTAAGTGGCACAGGCCAGTCATATTATTCCATTTCCTTTGAGGCATGTAAGATAGTAAAACTCACAGAAATGGAGAACAGAATATTGACTGGTGTTCATTGCCTTGAGGCAGATGCAAATGAGCACTGTTGTTTGAAGGAGGATGAAATTCTACCAGATGAGGAGGGACATGATCTTTCTGTTCACTCTTACCTTGTGAGACTGTTTTCCTCTGCAGTGGTCTCTTGGACTCTTATCCATTCTCATCCCATCTTACTCTGTTCTCTATGCGGAAAAGTAAGAACAGGAGGCTTGTTATGATAGTTCAGTGAAGAAAGACACTGCAGTCAGGGCTGAAGATCTAAGTTCGATCCCTGAACCTGCATGGTAGATGGAGAACTGACTCCTGCAAGTTGTCCTCTGACTTCCACACATGTGGGAATAGGTTTCCTAGATGAAGAAGAAAGAAAGAATATTCTAGAACTAGGTACACAATGTACAAATATTCTACCCATTTGGGAGAGACAAAACCATATTCTTTTCTTTTCCTTTCCCTACTTTTCTTTTCTTTTATAAATTAATTTATATTTTTATACTCCATATTCCATTCCCTTCTTCCTCAATCCACTCTCTGACTACTCCACATCCCATACCCCCTCCACACCTCCTGTCTCCATGTGGATATCCCCACCCCACGTGACCTCTAAACTTCCTGGGGCCTCCATTCTCTTGAGTGTTAGGTGCATCATCTCTGAATGAACACAGACCTGAAAGTCCTCTACTGTATGTGTGTTGGGGGCCTCATATCAGCTGGTGTATGCTGTCTGTTTGGTGGCCCAGTGTTTGAGAGATCTCAGGGATCCAGATTAACTGAGACTGCTAGTCCTCCTACAGGATCTCCCTTCTCCTCAGCTTCTTTCAGCCTTTACTAATTCAACAACAGGGTTCAGCTGCTTCTGTCCATTGGTTGAATGCAAATAACAGCATCCGACTCTTTCAGCTGCTTGTTGGGTCTTTTGGAGGGCAGTCATGATAGGTCCCTTTTTTGTGAGCACTCCATAGCCTCAGTAATAATGTGAGGCCTTTGGACCTCCCTTGAGCTGGATCCCACTTGGGCCTGTTGCTGGACCTTCTTTTCCTCAGGCTTCTCTCCATTTCCATTCTTGTAATTCTTTCAGACAGGAACAATTGTGGGTCAGAGATGTGACTGGGATGGAAACACCATCCCTCCCTTGATGCCCTGTCTTTCTGCTGAAGGTGGGCTCTATAAGTTCCCTCTCCCTACTGTCAGGTATTTCATCTAAAGTCCTTCCCTTTGAGGCCTGAGAATCTTTTACCTCCCAGGTCTCTGGTGAATTCTGGAGGGTCCCCCAACCTCCTATTTCCTGAGGTTGACTGTTTCCATTTTTGTTTTTCTGCTGGCCCTTGGGGCTTCAGTCCTTTTCCCTCACCCAATACCAGATCAGGTTCCCCTCTCCCCCTACTCTACCCCTCCTGTCCACCTTCCGTCCCAGATATATCCCTCCCTCCCCACTTGTGATTGCTTTCTTCTCTCTCCCAAGTGGGACTGAGGCCTCCTCACTTGTGTTGTTCAAAAAACAGGGGGCCTGGGCTGTGGCCTCAGCCTGCCTGGCTGAGGCTCTCTCTCCCTGGTGGCAGGGAGCTTGCTGCTGAAGCCCAGGTCTCTCTCTCCTCCCAGGGACTGGCCTGTATGCTGCACAGTGCCTTAATTAAAAAGGAGGCAATGTATAAATGAGTTATTTTATTGTAGGAAGGAGAAATATGCTAGTTGAGTAGAGAGAAGGAAAGGAAGGAGAGAGAGAGAGAAAAGAAGAAGGAGAGGGAGAAAGGCAGAGAAGAGAACATAGAGAAGAGAGCAGAGAGAGAGCAAGAGGGTAGGAGTTAGAGAGGAAGGGTAAGGGTACGAAAGTAAGGATAAGAGAGTGAGGAGGGGGCAAACCACCCCTTTTATTGTATGGGGCATGCCTGGCTTGTGGTCAGATGACTGTGTGTAAGGTCCAGCTAGAATGCTGGGAGTTTGAGCCAGTGTCTGCCTGATAGAGCACACATCTCCTGCAGGGGCAGCTGTGAGGGGTCTGGGCTGAAATCTGAGCCATTGGTGCCAGGAGCAATTCACCGAAAGCCTACCGTCCCTGGTGAGTGGGTCTCCAGGGTTCCAAAGTAGCTCTGCTCTGGCAGAGCTGTCAGTAGTTCTGGCTGTCAGAACTACTCACTGCCACACACACTTGGGCACTTGAGCTTGTTTTCCTTTTTTAATTCTGTGGACTGTATCTTGGGTATTCTGTACTTTTTTCCCCCTAATATCCACTTATTAGTGAGTATATATCATGCACTTCCTTTTCTGCCTGAGTTACCTCACTCAGAATAATATTTTCTAGTTCCATCCATTGCCTGCAAAACTCAGGATGTTCTCATTCTTAATAGCTGAGAAGTATTCCATTGTGTAAATGAACCACACTTTCTGTATCCATTCTTCTGTTGTGGGACTTATAGGTTGTTTCCAGCTTCTGGCTGTCACAAATAAGGCTGCTATGAACATAGTAGAACACATGCCCCTGTGGCATGGTGAGGCATCTTTTGGGTATATGCCCAAGAGTGGTATAGGTGGGTCTTCAGGTAGATCTATTTCTAATTTTTTGAGGAACCTCCAGATTGATTTCCAGAGTGGTTGAACCAGTTTGCAATCCTACCAGCAATGGAAGAGTGTTCCTTTTTCTCCATGTCCTCTCCACCAGGTGTTGTCATCTGAGTTTTTGATCTTAGTCATTCTGATTGGTGTAAGGTGGAATCTCAGGGTTATTTTGATTTGCACTTCTCTGATCACTAAGGATTTTGAACATTTCTTTAGGTGCTTCTCAGCCAATTGCAGATGATATGATAGTATATATAAGTGACCACAAATATTCTACCAGAGAACTTCTCCAGCTGATAAACAACTTCAGCAAAGTGGCTGGATATAAATTAACTTAAATAAATCAGTAGCCTTTCTTTATACAAAGGATAAACAGACTGAGAAAGAAATTAGGGAAATAACTCCCTTTACATTAGCCACAAATAATATAAAATCTCTTGGGGTAACTCTAACCAAACAAGTGAAAGACCTGTATGACGATAACCTCAAGTCTCTCAATAAAGAAATCCAAGAAGGTCTCAGAAAATTGGGAGATCTCCCATGCTCACAGATTGGCAGAATTAACATAGTAAAAATGGCCATCCTACCAAAGACAATCTATAGATTCAATGAAACCCCCATCAAAATCCCAACACAGCTCTTCAAAGA
>NW_022196904.1:10147087-10177241 GCF_008632895.1 Mastomys coucha
AAAAACAATTCTTAAGAATAAAAGAACATCTGGGGGGAATCACCACCTCAGACTTCAAGACTTCAAGCTTTACTATAGAGCACTAATGATAAAAACTGCATGGTATTGGTACAGAGACAGACACGTTGACCAATGGAATACAATTGAAGACTCAGAAATAAAACCACACACTTACAGTCACTTGATCTTTGACAAAGATGCCAAAAATATACAATGGAAAAACGGAAGCATCTTCAATTAATGGCTGTCTGTATGTAGAAGAATAAAAATAGACCCATATTTGTCACCTCGCCAAAGGTCAAGTCCAAGTGGATCAAGGACCTCAACATAAGAACAGATTCACAGAATCTAATAGAAGAAAAAGTGAGAAAGAGGCTTGAACTCATTGACATAGGGGAAGTTTTCTTAATCAGAACTCCAATAGCTCATGCTCTAAGATCAAGAATCGATAAATGGGACCTCATAAAACTGGAAATCTTCTGTAAGCCAAAGTACATACATAGTCAATAAAACTAATTGACACCTTACCAAATGGGAAAAGTTCTTAACTAACTCAATATCTGATAGAGGAGTAATATTCAAAATATGTAAAGAACTCAAGAAGTTAATCACCAAAAAACCAAACAACTCAATCAAAAGCCATATTCTTTTAAACCATGTGCTTATGCCTTATTTAATCTGGGTAGTGTTTTTTTTTTTTCCAAAGCTTCAGGATTCGAATTTGTCCAGCCTAAGGAAGCAAGTGGATGAAGGAGTGCTGCCCTATCCTATCTTTGCAGCCATTGATGAAGACCTTCAGGCTGATTGGAAGGAGAGAAAAACTCAGAGTAAGCAAAAAAGTGAAGGGGAGGGGAGGTAGCAAGAGAACGAAAGGCAGTGAACAAGGAATGTGTGTATGGATAAGTGGGATGTTTGGATGTTTCCCCTAGACTGCCTTTTGGGAGGCCAGGAAGCAAGGGACTCATGAAAAAGGGGCTTTCAGAATAGGATGTTCAGATCATAGAAGAGCAAACAGCAGTTTTAGGAAAACACCAGAGGGCAGACACTTGTTTTGGATGACGAAGGAAGCTGTAACATTAACTAGGAGAGGGACCCAGGTTGGAGATGTAATGGCATGACTCTTTAGTACTTACCTGTCATCTACTCAATAACTACTCCAATAACTACCCTAGTGCTAGTGGCTTTCCTAGTATTCCATTTGTGCTTCAATCCAGTCCTTGCCCTGGGATCAAGAACTTTTCATCCAGTTTACTTAATATAAGGTGCCTTTATTTGCTTGATGAGTAAGTATGTCCTTGTTTCTCCATATCCATCAGGCAATGTTCCAGGTTCTCACTCTAGCATCCTAAGCTGAGAAGTTCCTGGCGTTATTGCTGCATTTCTCTTCTCCTAGCATGGGTCCTTGATAATGTAGTGAAAAGCAACCTAGGAACAAAGGGTTCATTTGGCTTACAATTCCAGGTTATGCCCATTGTTACAGGGAAGTCAAGTCAGGAACTCAATGTAACACTTCCTCAGTCCAGAACAGATATGTGGATCCTTACTTGCTTGCTCTGGGCTTGCTTTCACTCCCTATATACTGATTCTGCCTAGGGATGAGTGATACTTAAAATGGGCTAGATTTTTCCACATCAGAAATCAAGAAATTCTCCCACAGACTATCCTGTTTTGTTAGCCAGTAAAACCATTTTAGAAGGTATTCTGGGCTATGTCAGGTTTAAGGTTGAAACTCATCAGCATAGTCCTTGTATGGTTTTTCCACTGAAGTGGGTAGGGCTGACCTCCTCTTTTTCATAGATCCTCCCCCAGCAGTCCAGGGGTAAGGTTAATTTGGTCTTAACATCTGTCACTCCATTAATTATCAGGGTTGTTTTGACTAATCTGGATGGCCATCCAGGATGTTCCTTCCACCCTGTCTACTCTGTATGTTTCTCTCCTGAGCTATGTACTGGTTTGAAGAGGATGGTTTTCCCTCATAGAGGAAGAATTTAGTCAAGAATATATGAATAGCTGTACTCTCTCCAAACATCCTCTCAAGACCAATGAGACCTTTGGTCATCATGGACTCAACCCTCCACATTGCAATCACTGTCTTCTCCACAACCCTAAGTACATCTTGGACCAAGTATCAGCACCTCTCTTGAGGGCTCCTATAATTAGTTCCCCATTGGTCTTCCTGCTCCATGTCATCTCCTTCTTCCATAGCTACCTGGTGGAAATTTCTGGAATAAAAATGACCATGTGATTTTCCCTTCTTATAATAAATAGTTCATAGTTTATCGATTCCACAGTGTCCCAGGTTACCCTCGTGTCATAGTATGTCTAGAGTCTTCATCATTACCACATTCCAGATTTGCAGCAGTTATGAAGTGGAAGAAAAGGTGGATATGAGGGCTCAAGATTGGGGTGGGCAGTAATAGAAACAGAGTTTTCTTTAAACAATGACTCATTTCCTTCTGAATAAGCTGTTAGACACATGGCGAAGGATTCCCAATAATTTGAGATCAGTTGGCCCATTGCTATATGGTAGTCTCTTGGTTGGCATTCCATACTCTATGGATTCCCCCACACACACACCTGCTGTTTCAGGCTTAGAGCTTGTGGTTTACCCTCATTTTGCCTCCCCAGATTCCTGGTTTGAATTCACTCCTCATCATGCTGGCTACCCTGCACTTAGGGCTTATGTCCCCATCTCAGAGTTTGGAAGCAGATTTGAGAATGGAAAACTGGTTAGATCTGAGCCTGAGAGAGACTTGACTTACCTGAGAGGTAAGTAAGGGATCAGATGGAATTCAGAGGAGGTAGGAAGTTGATGTTGGACAACAATGACCTCTAAAAAGATTCTAGCTCTGCCCTACTCCTACATTGCTAGGAGAAAAGGAGAGGTGTCTGGACTTCTAGAAGAACACTTTAAACATCTCTAAAGAACTCCCTTACCTGACAGATACCTGGCACCTTAAAGAGATGGCTAAATCCAAGGTTATACCTTCTGAGAAACAGATTTACAATGTGGCTATGGCAGTTATGTGCAGTCTCACATCTAAAACACTAGTTCAGTGACCAGCATATACTAGGATTTCAAGTAGAGTTATATATCCATTTATTTAGCAAATAATTTTTGTAGTCCTTTGAGGCTGGGTCTTATATATTCCATTTTGATCTTGAACTAAAAGTGTGTGACTGAGGCTAGTCTTGAACTCTTAATTCTTCTGCATCCATCTTCCAAATAGTAGGATTATAGGCATGCACCACTATGACCAGTCGTCATATAATTTTGTGATACATTATGAAGTCCATCATGTATGCCTAGTTCTGCATAGATAGAAACAAGACTGGCCTTTTTCTCTATCATCTGCAACTAATAACTGGATTAGGGTCTTTTGAAGCTTTTTATGTATTTACAGTTTAGCTATAACTACTCTGCCTCTCATTTCCAGGATTTTCATCCCTGAGCTACCATTGTGTTGAGAACTGCTGACCCCTTGACTGTTGTTCACATTTCAGTTCTGCCTCTGTCTACTATAGGCAACAGGGTTGAAATGTAATAGTACAACCCTATTAGTTCACTTCAATTAGAAGAAGTTTTAGTTGTATTTCTCTCTTTTTTACAGGTTTATGGGGAAGTGCTCTTGCTGATATTGAAGAAATCAGGAAATATATTTTGGGTGAGTATTTGAGATGATTCCAGGGACCAATCCTAGAGATATCTCTTTTAAAGAAACTTCTCTGCAGTTTCTTGTGACAGAAGAGGAAAGTATTGTCATTGTCCAAACATTACTGCTATCTCTCAAGCCTCCATGAGGGCAGTCAGGATGGCTGCAGAGTGGCTGTGTGTGGGGTGCCTTAGTTACATGTGAGCTACGCAGCCTTTATCTCAGTTGCAACATCTATACTACACTGATGATGACAGCAGTAGTTGTAAGGGTTCAGAGAGTGAATTCCTATAAAGTGCTAAGAATGAAGTCTTGGTGGTAAAAGCACTAGGAAACATTAGCAGTTATTATCTGTTCTATTACATAATCCATACCACAATCACAAGGATTGTGTGGATGGTATAATCACCTGAATTCAAAATTGTATTTGTTTTGCCAGGCATGGTTGGTATATATCTTTAATCTCAGCATTTTGGAGGCAGTGACAGGAGTTCTGTGTGAGTTCAAGGCCAACCTTGTCTGCATAGGGAATTCCAGGACAGCCAGGACTACATAGAAGGACTCTATCTAAACAAAACAAAACAAAACAACAACAAAAACCACAAACAAACAACAAACAAAACCAACCCCAAAGCATCATTTTTTATATGTGTGTAGGTGTTTTGTCTGCATGTATGTCTATGTACCACATGTGTGCCTTGTGGTTGCAGAGGCCAGAAGAGAGCATCAGATTCTCTGGAATTGGAGTTAAACTTGTTTTGAATTGCCATAGGGCTGCTGGGAATTGAATCTGGATCATTTGGAAGTAAACCATCTCTCCAGTCTCCAACTTGAGCTTTTTTTTAATAGTGACTGAGTCATGAGAATGCTGAGTTCCTTCCCTGCTCTCACTACTCAGTGAGCACTGATATAGGAATGAATGGATGGCAGTTTGCCTGGAGCCACATCACAGCTCTGATCAGTATGATATATACTTTGGCTAACCAAATGCTCATTGACATAATGCCTCCTATAATGGAGACAATAGTATCGCCAGCCTCATGTGTTAGAGATGAGTTTTAAATGGCCTAATGTGTGTAAGGTTCTTAGGGCAGAGCCTAGACCATAGTAATAATGTCTGACTAATATGTAATAGCTTTAATGTAACCAGAAAGAATGAATGTGCATCTTGGTGAGTGTGAAGGTAAACCCACAGCCAAGAGGTGAAACAATAGATAAAAGAGGCTTACTTATTACCAGTACGGGCAAGTAGAGTCAGGCCTTGACGAAAAAGCGATCCCCTCTTCCAACAAAGGAAGTGTGAGCACTAATTTGGAGAGGTTGTGAGTATTTAGTTGGGAAATCATTTCAGAACTGGCACATTTTGGGGCACATGTAATTTAAGATGAAGCGCTAAAGCGGTGGCTTAGTGGTTAAAGCACTTGCTGTGCAAGTATGAGGACCAGAGTTTGGATCTCCAGATCCTGTGTAAATACCAGATGGGCGTGGTAGCTTGCCTGTAAATCCAGCCGTAGATGACAGAGGCATGGGAATCCTTCAAGCAAGCTAGCAACTAATGTAGATATATTGGTTCACTCTGGGTTTGAGTGGGAAATCCTGCCCTGAATAATGTAGTAAGCAATAGAGGATAAGTCCCAGCATAAACAGTGAGCTTCCACATACACAACACACACATACACATGTGATGTGTACCTTTTCACACATATGTTCCCCTCATTTAGCTTCTATCAATGACACACACATAAAAATGGCAAAAGGGAAAAAAATGAGTAAAATGTTCACTATTGTGCATGTTCCTTTTAAAGGTAAAGTTTAAGAGGGAACAATGGAAGTTGGGAATATATTTGGGTACCTAAAGCTTGGTTAAAGATGGTGGACAGGAATGCTGTGGCTTTGCTCAGCTTTCATGGTAAAGATGGTTAGCTTTATGTAGTACCACAGTGCTAGGCAGTATTTTGATGACATTTTGTGAGCTGAACTTGAGTAGGGCCCTAAATCAAACAAAAGATTTCTTTCTTCAAGGTCTTAGTTACAGAGGGTTTTTTGTTTGTTTGTTTGTTTGTTTGTTTTTTCAAGACAGGGTTTCTCTGTATAGCCTTGGCTGTCCTGAAACTCACTCTGTAGACCAGGCTGGTCTTGAACTCAGAAATCCACCTGCCTCTGCCTCCCAAGTGCTGGGATTAAAGGCGTGTGCCACCACTGCAGAAGAACATCCTGAAGAAGAATTATATATATAGGTTTCTCTTGACCTCCAAGGCTGCCTACCTTAGTGTAGCTGCTAAAAGTAATAGTAATTACTGAAATAAGACACTCTTAAGCATTCATTCTTCACTTTATACCAATTTATAGCCAAACCATACTCTGTGTTTTAAACAGTGCTCCTTGAAAATGGCTGTTGGTTAAAGGCAAATTCAATGAATGTAGAGCCAGGTTTGTTGGCTCACACCTTTAATATCTGCACTCCAGAGGTAGAGGTAGGTGGTTCTGAGTTTGAGTTAGCCTGGTCTATAGAGAGAGTTCCAAGACAGCCAAGGCTATACAGAGAAACCCCATCTCAAAAAACAAAACAAAACAAAAGAAAAACAAAAGAAAAAAGAATAAAAGAGTATCTCTTTGTTGCCTCCCATTGGCTGAGTTTGGAAGTTGGGTCATATTTTATTTTCTTAGGTAAATTAGGTTTGCTCTTCAGAAGAAGCCTTGGTTTGTAGTGTGTGTATTGCCCCATCCAATTTCAAGTTACCAATGTGGGTTCACTAGAGGCAGACTTGGAAGGTAGGCATGGAGTTAGGTTTTGAGATTCAGTATCAGCAAAGCTCTAGTATATTGTGGCCAATTCTACAAAGGAGCAGCCATAGAGGAAACTTGCTTTGGATACACTCAGTACAGGACTGGTAGTGTATGCTGTGATCCCAGCACTTGGGGATGGAAACAGGAGGGTCAGAAGTCATCTTCATTTATGTAGTGAGTTTGAGACCAGTCCAGTTAATATGACACACTGTCTTAAATACCTAAAAAGAAAAAATAAAATATTCAGTGCTATAGCCAGAGTCTGTCTTGTACAGATAAACATTCTGCATTTTTACCCTCTTACAGACTATTTCTATGGCCTCTGGAGAAAATTGAAGCAAAAATGTCCGCTTATCGGTAAGCACCCTGGTTATGGTGAATCACTAATAAGGACATGGATAAGAAGTTGCACAAACCAACCATAGGTCTCAAAATGTCACGGTTATGCTCATTGTCGCCTTGTGAAGTGCTGTCTTTACCTCAACTGCTCAATGTGCTGTGTGTGTGTGAGCGTATATGTGTACACACACATGTGTATATTTATGTGCATATGTGTGATGCATGTATATATATGCACATGTATAGAGAGGCTTGAAGATGATGTCTGGTGCCTTTTTCTATCACTCTACCTTATGTGAACAGGGAGTTTATTAATAGGGCAGACTGACTGTCCCAGAAGTCTTTAGGATGTTCCTGTGTCCACCATCATTGCTGGGATTACAGTTGTATGCCACTTTAGTGGATATTGGAGATCTGAACTCAGATCCTAATGTTTGAGAATTCTGTCGAATTAATAAACTCCATATTCGCACAAGGTAGAGAAAGTGATAGAAAAAAGGTCTCCACACATGTACACATACACACACACACACACACACACACACACACACACACACACACACACACACACAGATGTAGCCATCACCCAAGCCCCATCATAGACATTTTTTGACAGATGAGGCAACTGAGGATCCTGGGCTGACAGAGAAACCTGGACTGGAAAGGGTGTGAGTGTCTGTTTGTGTGTGTGTGTGTGTGTGTGTGCGCGCGCGTGTGTGTGTGTGTGTGTGTGTTCCTTAATGTTCCAGGAGAAGCCCTATCTTGAGTGTTCATGTGCCACATTGAATGAGGGAGGTAGGCTTCTGTATATGCTACTTGGCAGCCAAGTGGGCCTGGGAGGACCATTCAAGTTGTAAGGAATTGCTGGTGGGAGCCTTCGCAAGTAAAACACATGGAAGGTGGGTTGAGTACACACAACAGTGTCAGGAAAGGCAATGATCAATGATGGTAGTGCTACCCTCTTGTTGGTGGCATTTTTATTTCTTAACAGGGACTAGAACAGTGACTTACTCAGAAGCACCAAGGATGGCGATGGATGAAATGCTCTTCGATTTAGTGATGGCTTATGTCACAGATCAGGATGACCCCAGCATCAAGGATAAGCTCTGTGCCCTTCAGCAGGTTCTGGGTACTGAGACAGGTTTGTGCATGAGGCCACATTTGCAAATTCCTGTGAGGATGTTCACAGGGAAGGAGAGCATAAGGAAAGTGGCCGGGGTTGGCGGGGAGGTTGTGGACAAACAGGCAGGTAGCCTGCACACGGGGGCGGGGGCCAGAGGTTGTGGCCAAACAGGCAGGTAGCCTGTACAGAGGTGTGGCCTTTTTTGTTTCTAGTTCACTACCCCATCTACAATTGAATGTGTGTGCCAGTGAGCCCTGCTGCCCTGGTACTTCCTGGGTTTTCATAGGCTTCGCTAAAGGATGGCATGTTTTCTTTTTTTTTTTTTTCTCAGAGGAAATTGCTCTATGACATAGCCACTGCCAGGTCACCACAAGAGATGAGATAGACCAGGCCAAACAGTGGCTGTCAGCAGGTGGTACATGTCTGTCCTGAGCAGGTAATCACCTGAGTTTCTTGGGGCAGGTGAGTTTAGCGAAGAGATGGCTGAGATCATCCAGAATTGGAATGAGACCTCCCCAGAGAAGAAGGAGCAGTTTCTGGACCATCTGTTGGATTACTTCAAGAAGACACAAGAGCCCATCACATACAGTGTGAAGAACTCGATCAGGAGTAAATACCAGCACTATCAGACCCCTCCTCTCTTGTCCCCACTGGTGTCCATTACATTTTCTTACTTCTGTGACAAAGTACATGGCAGAAGCAACTTAGATTGCTTCATTTTGACTCACAGTTTGTTTACTATAGCAGAAGGAGTGTGAGGAAGCAGAGGGGGTGGGGTGGGGCAGACAGAATAGAGAGAATGTCTATCTTTGGTTTGTCTGTGGGTCTTCCACACTTAATTTAAACTCTGTCATTACAAATGTCAGTGCTTTACCACAGGACTTTAGAGCAGTGACAGCATGTGCTACTCCATGATGCTTACTTTGTACCTTTTGATTTCTGTGGCCAGGTTCAATTTCGGACTATTTGGTTTTTCTGAACGAAACTCGGAAGTGTGTTAACAAGTGGCGTTGGGGAACTGTTTACAACTTCCTCTATAAACATGGTGAGAATGTTCCTCTTTTCATCTTTCTAATCTCTCATGGGCTGGAGTAGGCTGTTGAGAATATGGGGGAATATCTCAGCTCATCCTTTTCCTGGAAGTGCAGGGGTGGGCATGGTGCTCATTGGACAGAGTGGCAGAACTTCTCCATGGTATCAGTTCACAGTGAGAGACATGTGGTCTTTTCAATATCAATAGAAGGCATGGTAAAGTTCTTGAAATGTTGGTGTTTTCCTCCAACCATGAAAAGATGTAGACATCCACCACAGTTTTTCCTTTCATGATCTGACATCCTTCATTCAAAGAATGAACAGACATTCTTCATAGAATAGACATGGGCCTACGGGCTACTCCAAGGCTGCTTTATAGATTTAACCACCTTCTGTCTTCTTGTTGTATGAATGTCCTCTTTCTAGACTATACCAATCCCCAAACATTTAAAGTTCATCCACCACTCTTTTTTTTTTTTTTTGATAACACTACCTACCATGAACATCTTTGTGTGTCTTGATGCCTTTGTAGTTTAGGAAAAGGTAAGTTTCCTAGGAAGATGAGTTCCACAATGTTGTTAGCTTGGTCAGCACAATTCATGCCTTGAGAAGTCACATCACTCTGTTTTCAATGGTTATAACAAAACACCCAAGGCTTGGTACTTTATAAAGAAAAGAGGTTTATTTAACTCATAACGTTCGAAGATATAATGGCCCCATCTATTCACCCTCTGATTAGAGTGCTACTGGTTGCAACATACTGTGATGGAGCAGCCACATGGACAAGGGACTTAGTCATGGATAGATGGGACTAATGGTATAAATAATTTGCTCTTTCCAGAGTTTATTCAATGAAACACAAATTGCTTCTAAGCCTGGTGCTTCCACCTTCCACTAAGCCCCTTCTCTAAGGATTCCTCCATCTCCACACTTCACACTGCTGACCAAGCTTCCAGTGCATGAGTCTCTGAGGAGCACACTCAAACCATGTCTAGACAATGGCAGAACTGAACTCTAGCTGAACATGGGTCCCTGATCACCTCTCTGAGACAACAGTTCTGTCTGTATAAACTGCTTTCTATTCTTATATCCTGGCTTTAGATTAGACAAGTTCTTTTCCTGGGTTTAGGTAACATTGCAGATAAGACCATGTGCAGCCGGGAGTTTCTCCATCTGGTGGATGCTGGTTTGGCCATCAACACTCCCTACCCACTTGTTCTGTCTCCTGTGCGTGAAGCTCACCTCATCCTCTCATTTGACTTCAGTGATGGGGACCCATTAGAGGTAATTGAAAAGAAACTTTTCTGTATTTGAGATGGCCTTGTGCAGCAATAGAGTTGTGCAGGAAGAGCTCAGAGTCTGGCTGTGAAGTGGATTTAGGCAGTTGTGGTCTCAGGACACTATGTCATGCATGCTTCCCCTAACATCATGCATGGACACACATAAGTATCATACATTTATAAAGCTGTAAGATTTTTACAGACTGGCAAGATGGCTCAGCAGGTAAAGGTGCTTGTTCAGTCCTTTAGACAGACTCATGTGGTGGATGTCATAAATTGTCTTCTGATGACACACACATAATACATACTAAATAAGTGCATTCGGTATATATATAAATATACATATATATACATATATGTATGTATGTGTATATATATTTCCATTTATGTTATTCATATATATTAGATATATACACAGACACACACACACATGTATACATACATATGCATATATATGAATGTTAGGGTTAGTTATCCACACTAACATAATAGGCATTTCTTATGAAATGCACACACAAACTTAAAAATATATTTATATTTGATCAATCTCAGATCATCAGGGTTGGTGGAAAATGTCAATATCTGTTTATCTGTATTGCTCCTGGTAAAGATTTGTATTTTACATTTATGTTTCTCTTGGCTGACTGCTATTGCTGGATATGAGGTGTACCTCAGAACTTAGTTCTTTTGGTGTAGAGGTTGGGGAGTGTTAGAATACTGAGGAGATGCAACTAGTGCAGTGGTCCTCACCCATCCTAATGGTGTGACCCATTAATACAGTTCCTCATGTTTTGGTGACCCCCAACCATAACTATTTCTGTTGCTCCTGCATAAATGTAATTATGCTATTGTTATAAATAGAATATAAATATTTGTGTTTTCTAATAGTCTTAGGCTTCCCTTGTGAAAGGTCACTCAATTCTCAAAGGGGTCGAGTCCCACAGATTGAGAACCACCGGTCTTTTGGGAGGTGTCTACACTGGGCTTATTCTCTCAAAGGACGGCAAGATTCTTCTTCCTTCTGCTCCCTGACTTATGACATTAGCAGTTTTGCTCTGTCATACATTTCCACTGGACAGCTAACTGATCAGGGCCTGAAAGCTTTTCCTTTTTTCTTTGTAAGCTGATTGTCTTTGGTGTATGTCTTGGGTATTCCCTACAGCAGTAGAAAGCTAACTGACTTGCTTCCATTCTAACAATCAGGCTACTTAAGAGGAATTCCGTGGCTCACTTTCCAATCTGTTGTTCAGTACTGGAAACTGGCTTTGTCACCATTTAACTCTCCCAATGAGGTAGATGTTAAACAGTCTCTAAGAGAAGAAATGAGAGTGGCTGGTTCTGATCATCTGATCCATGGCCAAACATTATATGGAATTGTAGAAGAGTTGGGGAAATGATTGAAGGATAGGTATTTCACAGGAAGCCCAACACAGCCAAATAACCTGGAACCTTGTGTGTGTGGGGGGTGTCCCAGAGACGGAACCAACAACCAAAGAATGAGCATGGACTGGACTTAGAACCTCCCCTGCCCCCCCTTCACATATGTAGCAGATGTGGAGCTTGGTCTTCATGTTGGTCTTCCAACAACTGGAGCAGGGGCTGTCTCTGAATTAGTTGCCTGCTTGTGGAACCCATTCTTGTAACTGGGGCCCCTTGTCTGGGCTGAGTGAGAAGACCATACCTGTAGTCCTACAGTGACTTGATGTTCAGGGTGTGTGTGTGTATGTGTGTGTGTGTGTGTGTATGTTTGTGTGTGTGTGTATGTGTGTGTGTGTGTGTGTGTATAATACTCAGGCGGTGCTCCCCCTTCTCAGAGGAGAATGGGGAAAGGAAGTGTGAGAGGGACTGGGGGTTCTGATATTGTGATTTAAAGTGAATAAAGAAATAAATTAATAAAAAATAGGAAGTCTCTCAGAGAGGAAATAAGATTGACTGATTCTGAATATTTGTGAGTGTCGCCTCAACTGAGCACACTGACCTTTATACAGACCCCAAGGTTATCCTTAACCATTGCAGAAACTGTTCATTGGCCCTCATTGAATACAAGATGTCTTCAGAACAAACCAAACCCCCAATGAATTTGTACTTTTTTATCCTACTCCTGAGGTCTTTGCTGAGATTTCAGTGTGTCTCAAGGCCACTTATTTGCCCCTTCTCAGACCATCAGGGCCACAGCAGACTACTGCCAATGCCATGAAATCCCCTTTCCTAAAGTGAAGGAGGATCAGTTGAAGGAATGGGCCAAAGCCCCAGCGAGTTGCTACATCCTCAGAGGGGAAACAGGACCTGTTGTCATGCACTTTACTCTGTTCAACAAGGACAACTGTGGAGGTAGGTGTGTGAATAAAACAGGGTAAGGAGTTGTGGGACTGGGCAGGCAGTGCTATATCTTAGGGACACTTGATCCACATTTCAACACCTAAAGCTCGAGAGAACGAGTAGGAAGCCTCATACTTCTATCCTGTGGCCTCCAAAAGGGTGTTATATTTTAGTTTCTGTTTAGGACATTTCTTTCTGTTTCCTCTTTTTATTGGGACATTTGTGTTCTAGCTGAATGTATTGTTTCTTCCGCCTGGACATCCACATTCATTATATTGTCCTGGGTGTGGCTCAGCATGTACCATGGTGATCCTGTTAGTCTCAGCCCTGCTATATTTACCAGACTGGACTCTCTGGACCTCTCTACCACTCTTGCTTTCAGAGTGGGATTCCTTTTAAGGGATATAGTATAAAGCCTATTGTTTTTCTTTCTATAGATAGGGATTCACTATTATCAACCTAGGTAACTTTGAACTCAGGATCCCATTCTCTCAACTTTTTTATTATCATTATTCTTTAATCTTTTTTTTTTACAGTCCAGTTGTTATCCCTCTCCCAGTCCACCCTATGACTGCTCCTCATCCCATTCCTCCTCCCCCATCTCCAAGAGGATATTCCCCCCTTCCCCAAACCTTCCCACTCCCTGGTGCCTCAAGTCTCTTGAGGGTTAGATGCATTTTCTCTCACTGACATCAGACCAGGCAGGCCTCTGCTTTTTATGTGTTGGGGGCCTTAGACCAGCTCATGTATGCTGCTTTGTTGGTGCCTCAGTATCTGAGAGAAATTGGGGGTTCAGGTTAGTTGAGACTGCTGGTCTTCCTATGGGGTTTCCCTCTTCCTCAGTTTTTTCCGGCTTTTTCCTAATTCATCCCTAGGGGTCCCTGGCTTCTGTCCATTGTTTGGGTGTAAGTATCTACATCTGACTCTTTCAGCTGCTTGTTGGGCCTCTCAGAGGGCAGCAATGCTAGACTCCTGTCTGTAAGCACAGCATAGCATCAGTAGTAGTGTCAGGCCTTGGAGCCTCCCCTTGAGATGGATTCTAATTTGTGCCAGTCACTGAACCTCTTTTCCCTCAGTCTCTTCTCTGCTTTTGCCCCTGCAGTTCTTTTAGACAGGAACAATTCTGTGTCAGAGTTTTTGACTGTGGGATGGCAACCTCATCTCTCCACTTGATGCCCTGTCCTTCTCTTGGAGGTGGAGTCTACAAGTTCTCTCTCCCCACTGTTGGGCATTTCATCTAAGATTCCTCCCTTTGAGTCCCGAGCATATCTCACCTCCAAGGTCTCTGGTACATTCTAGAGAATCCTCCCACCTCCTTCCTCCTGAGGTTGCCTGTTTCCATTCTTCCTGCTGGCCCTCAGGGCTTCACTTCTTTTCCCTTCTGATCCCCCCATATCTGATCATGTTCCCCCTTTCCCCTCCCCCTTTCCTCTTTTCCCCAGGTATCTCCCTCCCTCTGCCCCCTGGAATTGCTTTCTTCTCCCACCCAAGTGGGATTGAACATCCTCACTTGGGCCCTTTGGATTGTTAACCTTCTTGAGTTCTGTGGATTTTATCCTGGACATTCTGTACTTTTTGACTAATAAACACTTATTATTGAGTACATACCATGCATGTCCTTTTGGGTCTGAGTTACCTCACTCAGGATGATATTTTCTAGTTCCATCCATCGCCTGCAAAACTCAGGATGTTCTCCTTCTTAATAGCTGAATAGTATTCCATTGTGTAAATGAACCACAGTTTCTGTATCCATTTTTCCTTTGGGGGCATCTGGGATTTTTCCAGTTTTTGGCTATCATAACTAAGGCCACTATGAACATAGTGGAACACATGCCCCTGTGGCATGGTGGGACACCTCTTGGGTATATTCCCAAGAGTGGTATAGCTGGGTCTCAGGTATATCTATTTCCAGTTTTTTGAGGAACCTCCAGATTGATTTCCAGAGTGGTTGTCCAAGTTTGCAATCCCACTACCAATGGAAGAATGTTCCTCTTTCTCCACATCCTCACCAGTATCTGCTGTCACCTGAGTTTTTGATCTTAGCCATTCTGATTGATGTAAGGTGGAAACTCAGGGTTGTTTTGATTTGCATTTTCCTGATGACTAAGGACTCTGAACATTTCTTTAGATGCTTCTGAGCCATTCTAGATTCCTCTGTTGTGAATTCTTTATTTAGTTCTATACCCCATTTTTTGATTGGGTTTTTTTTTTGGAGGTTACCTTCTTGAGTTCTTTATATAATTGTCAATTCTTGATCTTAGAGCCTGAGCCATTGGAGTTCTGTTTAAGAAATCTCCCTCCTCGCCCTGTAGCTGATGAATTTGAAGTTATTTCCTATTTTCTCTTCTATTAGATTTAGTATATCTGGTTTTATGTTGAGGTCCTTGATCCACTTGGACTTGAGTTTTGTGCAAGGTGACAAAAATGGGTCTATTTTCATTTTTCCACATACAGACTGTCAGTTAGACCAGCACCATTTATTGAAGATGTTTTCTTTTTTCCATTGTATATTTTTGGCTTCTTTATAAAAATTCAAGTGTCCTTAATTGTGTGGTTTTATTTCTGGGTCTTCAATTCTATTCCATTGATCAACGTATCTGTCACTGTACCAATTCCATGCAATTTTTGTTACTATTGCTCTCTAGAATAGCTTGAGGTCAGGGGTGGTAAGTCCCCAGAAATTTTTTTATTGTTAAGAATTGTTTTTATTATTCTGGGCTTTTTGTTTTTCCAGATGAATTTTAGAATTGCTCTTTCTCTTTCTTTGAAGAATTATGTTAGAATTTTGATGGGGATTGTGTTGAATCTGTAGATTACTTTTGGTAGGATGGGCATTTTCATTATGTTAATTCTATTCAATCCATGAGCATGGCAGATCGCTCCATTTTTTGAGGTCTTCTTCAATTTTTTTTTCATGAGAGAATTGACGTTCTTGTCATACAGATATTTCACTTGTTTGGTTAGAGTTACCCCAGAATATTTTATATTATTGGTGACTCTTTTGTTTGTTTGTTTTTGGTTTTTTTCAAGACAGGGTTTCTCTGTGTAGCCTTGGCTGTCCTGGAACTCACTCTATTGACCAGGCTGGCCTCGAACTCAGAAATTCGCCTGTCTCTGCTTCCCAAATGCTGGGATTAAAGGCATTCACCACCCCTGCCTAGCTATTGGTGACTCTTATGAAGGGTGTTGTTTCTCTATTTTCTTTCTTAGCTTGTTCATCATTTATATACAGGAAGGCTACTGATTTATTTGAGTTAATTTTATATCTAGCCACTTTGCTGAAGTTGTTTATCAACTGTAGAATTTTTAGGGTAGCTCATATGTACTATCATATCATCTGCAAATAGTGACTTCTTTGCCAGTTTTTATCCACTTGATCTTCTTTTGTTTTTTATTGCTCTAAGCTAGAACTTTGAGTATATATTGAATAAATAGGGAGAGACTAGAAATCTTTGTCTTGTCTCTGATTTTAGTCGGATTGCTTCAAGTGGGATTCTCTATTTAATTTGATATTGGTTGTTGGTTTACTGTATATTGCTTTCATTCTGTTTAGGTATGAGACTTGGATTCCTGTTCTTTATAATAGTTCTTTATAACATGAATGGATGTTATATTTTGTCAAATGCCTTTTCAGCTTCTAATGAGATGGTCATGTGATTTTTTTTTCTTTGAGTTTGTTTATATAGTAGATTATGTTAATGGATTTTTATATATTGAACCCACCTTGTATCTCTGGTATGAAGCCTACTTGATCATGGTAAATAATGGTTTTGATGTATTCTTAGATTTGGTTTGCTAGAATTTTAGTGAGTATTTTTGCCTCAACATTCTGAAGTTCTCTTTTTTTGTTGGGTCCTTGTGTGGTTTAGGTATCAGAGTAATTGTGGCTTCATAGAATGAGTTTGATAGTGTTCCTTCTGTTTCTATATCATGGATAGTTTGAGGAGTGTGGTATTAGCTCTTCTTTGCAGGTCTGGTAAAATTCTACGCTAAAGCCATCTGGTTGGGAGATTTTTATTGACTTCTTCTATTTCTTTAGGGGATATGGGCCTGTTCAGATAGTTTACCTGTTCTTGACTTAACATTGGTATGTGGTATCTGTCTAGAAAATCATCCATTTCATCTAGATTTTCCAGTTTTGTTGAGTATAGGCCTTCGCAGTAGGATCTCATGATGTTTTTGAATTTCCTCAGTTTCTGTTATGTTTTCCATTTCATTTCTGATCTTGTTAATTTGGATACTGTCTCTGGGCCCTTTATTTTGGCTAAGGGGATTTCATTTTCTCAAAAAACTAACTTTTGGTTTTGTTGATTTTTTTGTATTGTTCTCTTTGTTTTTATTTGGTTGACTTCAGCCCTGAGTTTGACTATCTCCTGCCTTCTAATCCTCTTGGGTGTGTTTGCTTCTTTTTGTTCAAAAGCTCTCAGGTGTGTCTTAAGTTGCTAGTATAGGATCTCGCTCCAATTTCTTTACCAGGGCACTTAGTGCTATGAATTTTCCTCTTAGCACTGCTTCCATTGTATTCCATAAGTTTTGTTATGCTGTGTCATCATTTTCATTGAATTCCAGGAAGTCTTTAATTTGTTTCTTTATTTCTTCCCTGACCTAGTTATCATTGAGTTGAGAGTTGTTCAGTCTATGGGTATATGGATTTTCTGTTGTTTTTGTTGTTATTGAAGTCTAGCCTTAATCTGTGGTGATCTGGTAGGATACATGGAATTATTTCAGTCTTCTTGTATTATTTGAGGTTTGTTTGTGATCTATTATATGATCAGTTTTGGAGAGGATTCAATGAGGTGCTGAGGAGGTATATTCTTTTATTTTAGGGTGAAATGTTCTGTATATATCTGTTCAATCCATTTGGTTCATAACCTGTATTAGTTTCACTGTGCTTCTGTTTAGTTTTTGTTTCAATGACCTGTCCATTAGTAGCGAGAGTGGAGTGTTGAAGTATTATTGTGTGGGGTTCAATGTGTGTTTTGAGCTTTAGTAAAGTTTCTTTTATGAATGTTGGTGCCCTTCATTTAGGGTATAGATGTTCGGAATTGAGACTTTCTCTTGATGTATTTTTTCTTTGGTGAATATGAAATGTCCTTCCCCATCTTACTTGATAACTTTTGGTTGAAAGTCTATTTTATTGGATATTAGGATGGTAATTCCTGCTTGTTTCTTGGGATTATTTGCTTAGAAGACTTTTTTTCCAGCCTTTTACTCTGAGGAAGTGTTTGTCTTTGTTATTGAGGCTTATTTATTGTATGTAGCAAAATGCTCTATCCTGTTTGCATATCCAGTCTGTTAGCTTATGTCTTTTTATTGGAGAATTGAGTCCATTGATATTGAGAGATACTAGAGACAGATTATTGTTAGTTCCTGTTATGTTTGTTCTTATAGGTGGTATTATGTACCTGTGATTCTCTCCCTTTGGCTTTGTTGTGAGATAATGAATACCTTGTTTTTCCTTTGGTATAGGTACCCTCCTTGTGTTGGAGTTTTCCTTGTGGTATCCTCTGTAGGGCTGGATTAATAAAAAGATACTGTTTAAATTTGTTTTTTTTCCTGGAATGTTTTGTTTTTCCATCTATTTTGATTGAGGGGTTTGCTGGATCCTTGGCTGGCATTTGTGTTCTCTTAGGGTGTACATGACTTCTGTCCAGGCTCTTCTGGCTTTTAGTGTCTTTGTTGAGAAGTCTGGTGTAATTCTGATAAATCTGCCTTTATATATTACTTGGTCTTTTCCCCATACATCTTTTAATATTCTTTCTTTGTTCTGTGCATTTAGTGTTTTGATTATTATGTGATGAGAAGATTTTCTTTTCTGGTCAAATCTATTGGTTTTATGTACATTTATGGCCATCTCTTTCTGTAGGTTGGGGAAGTTTTCTTTTATGTGATTTTTGTTGAAGATGTTTTCCAGTCCTTTGAGCTGGGAATATTTGCTCTCCTTTATTCCTATTATTTTTAGGTTTGATCTTTTTATTGTGTCCTGGATTTCCTGGATATTTTTGGTTAGGGGTTTACTGTAAGTCTCTTCTAAGGTATCTTCTATATCTGAAACTCTCTTCTATCTCTTCTATTCTGTTGGTGATGCTTACATCTGTAATTCCTGACCTCTTTCCTAGATTTTCCATTTCCAGGTTTGCCTCCTGGTGTTTCTTTATTGTTTCTACTTCCACTTTTAGGTCTTAGGCTGATTTGTTCAATTCCTTTATCTGTTTGATCCTGCATTTCTTTAAGGGATTTATTTGTTTCCTCTTTAAGGGCTTCTTCTTATTTACTTGTGTTTCCCTGTATTTCTTTCAGTGAGTTATTTATCTCATCCTTAAAGGACTCTATTATTCCCATGAGATAGGATTTTAGGTCAGCTTCCTGTTTTTTAGGTGTATTGGTGTATTCGGGGCTTACTGTGTGTGAGAACTGGATTCTGATGATGCCAAAGTATATTGGCTTCTGTTGCTTATGGTCTCATGCTTGCCTCTTGCCATCTGTTTATCTCTGGTGTTAGCTGGTCTGGGTGTCTCTGTCTGGAGCCTTCCTCCTATGTCTCGGGTTTGCTTCAGGTCTCCTGAGAGGCCTGTGGTCCTGGCTGTAGCAGACCTCATGTGAGGTCTTCAGAATGTAGGGTCTTCAGAGGTGCATGTACACCAGTGACCTATTGCACTGTCTACAGAGGCTCTCCTTGGAGGCCTTCAGATGTGGGGTCTTCAGAGGGGCAGTCAAACTGCTGATCTGTTGAGCTGCATGAAGCAGATCTGCTGGGAGGTCTTCAGGCTGTTGGATCTTCAGAGGAGCAGTCAAGCTGTTACCCTGCATGTAGCTGTTCCTGGGATGCCTTCAGACTGTGGGGTCTATTGCCCTGTGTGCAGTGAAACTCTGAGAGGCTTTCAGACCATGATATCTTTAGAGGAGCAGACCAGCTGGTGATCTGCCCCAGCAGAAGCAGGCTGGAAAGGGAGTGGAATTCAGGGGTTGGGGCCTTTGGGGGTAATGGGTCCAGAGTCTGCTGGGCTTTTCTGGAGGGGGGGTAGGAGGGGGTGGGTTCCTGGTGGGTTCCCAGCTGCTGTGGTCTTTCAACTTTCTAAGTGCTGAGATTACATCCCTGAGTCACATATGGCTTTACCTGTTTCTTTCTACTGTTCCCCTTTTTTGTTTTAAAGTTATTTTAAAAATTATTTTTAGTTATGTGTATTTGTGTTGGTCTGTTTGTGCATGTGAGTGTAGATGCTCAGAGGAGAGAGACATTGGATCCTGTTGAGCTGGAATTACAGATGGTTATGAATTATTTGACACTGGTGCTGGGAACCAAAGTTCAGTCCCCTGAAAGAGCAATATGAGTTTTGCTAAGCTATTTCCAAGCCCTTGTTAATTTTATTGTTAAGACAGAGTCTCACTATGCAGCTTAGCCTCAGCTCAAACTCACAATCCTCCTGCCTTGGTCTCTAAGTATTACAATGATAGGTGTGCACCACCAACCCCAGCTAGTATTCCTGCTCTCTTTCTATTATTTTTTAAAAGATGTTTTATTTTTATTTTATATGTATGGGTATATTGTGTGCATGTATGTTTGATTACCATGTGTATGCCTGTTGCCAGATGAAGCCAGAAGAAGGCATCAGATCCTCTGGAACTGGAGTTATAGATAGCTGTGAGCCACCATTTGAGTGCTGCAAGCAGAGTCTATGTCTTCTCGAAGAGTAGCTGTTATGGCTAACTGTTGAGCTATTTTATCAGCCCTCTTTTGTACTTTTTTAAAACAGATATTCATTATTCACCTGTATCAGCCATAGCTCCAGATAATACAGGTTACTATGGAAAAGGAGACATTCTCTTTTTTTTGTGATGGTATGAAGAATAGATAGTAAAACATATGCTTTATTGCATAAAGCAGTATAAACCAATACCTCTTTATAGCAGCCATATGGTGTGCCAGCTGAATTTGGGGTACAGAAATAGTTTAGCATTCCTGGACATAAATGGAAACAATCTTAATTTGACCTGTTTTTCTTGGTTTGGTTTTTTTTAGATGATTTTGAGACATGGAGAAAAAAATATAGGACAATAAAACTATCCGACTCATACACACCAGACCTGGTGACAGATTTGCTGAGGGTATCCAAGGAGAATGTGCAGAAAAACAAAATGAATATCCTTCATGAGATGAAGAAAGTGGCTGGGTAAGTGTCAGGCTACAGCTGCTTTGAATTCTGAGTTGGATCTAGTTTCAGAGCTAAGTTCAGTAATCTGATATGAGGGTTGTGGGTATGGTTGTCAATTGATGTCTACCTCAGTGAGTGGCAGAGGGTTTGCCTTAAGGGTAGAGCCCCTGTCTAGAATCCCTTAGAGAGGGACTGGAGGGCGGTATTTAAGTGATAGGACTCTTGTCTAGAATCCCCAGTGAAGTGTTGGGGATATGGCTTAGTGATAGAGGCCCTGCTTAGAATCCCTCAATGAGGGGCTGGGGGTGTGGTTCAATTGTAGATTCCCACCCTAAAGTCCTGCAATAAGTGATTAGGGGTGTGGCTCAATGGTAGAGTACTTGTTTAGTATATATGAGACTCTGGGCTTCATCCTCTGTCCTAAAAATAAAGTTATGTGAAGGGAGAAACCACTCTTCCCACTTTAGCTTGCATCTGTGTAGGGGAGAAGACAGTGAATAGTGCTGAAGTGAGTGTCTTCCTGATGCAGAAAGCAGTGTGGACTAGGTTGCTATGGCTGTTGAGGCTGCCCAGGGGACCAGATTACTGAGGGTTTTCCAACAACCAAAGAGTATTCACTGAATGACCACTCCATCACAGCCCTTGACAACTGACAATGAGCCCTCACTCATTGCTGGTCTCAGAAATGTCTATCACATGACATTCAGAGCTGCTTTTCATTCCACTCTCAGGAATCCTGGGAACTTCCCAAGGGTGAACAAGAAGGCCTGCTTGGGAGACACGGTGCAGGAATCCCAAGGCTCTCAGGCCATGGAGATCAAGATATCCCACAATATACATAAGGATTAAGGATCCCTTGTAAGTTCCATCTTTGTCTTATCCTCCTACATCCTGACCCCAAACATCCCCATGTCCCATATGTGATCAGTGGGTGTTCTGTAGAAGCTTCTAGTTCAGAGTCAAGGCTTATTGTGTGGCGGGACATCAGATTGATGCAGCCAGAAGCTTTCAGTTCAGAGCCAAGGCTTAGTCTATGTCTTAGTTAGGGTTTTATTGCTGTGAATGGATACCATCACCAAGGCAAGTCTTATAAGGACAACATTTAATTGGGGATGGCTTACAGGTCCAGAGTTTCAGTCCATTATCAAGGCAGGATCATGGTGGCATCCAGGCAGGCATGGTGTAATAGAGGCTGAGAGTTCCACATCTTCATCTGAAGGCTGCTAGCAGAATACTAACTTCCAGGCAGCTAGGAGTAGAGTCTTAAAGCCCATGCCCATGGTGAAACACATACTTCAATAAGGCCACACATCCAAATAGGGCCAATTCCTGGGCTAAGCATATACAAACTATCACAGTGCGTGATGGCGGATGAGATTGATGCAGCCAGAAGCTTCCAGTTCAGAGCCAAGGCTTAGTTTGTGATGGCAGATCAGATTGATGCAGCCAGTTTGAGTCTCAGCTTTCCTTTATAAAGATTTCACAGGATGTGTGCTTATAGTAGGTTAGGTAAGTTTGTAACCATCTTAATTTTAAAGTTTGATTTGTTTATCTCATACGCATAAGTATTTTCCCATGCATATATGCATATGTACCATGTGTGCTGCAGAGGCTCAAGAGGGCCTTAGATTTCCTTGAACTAAAGTTACAGATGGTTGCAAGCTGCTATGTATGTGCTGAGAATCAAACCTGGGTCTTCTGCAAATGCATCATATGCTCTTTTCATACAAGTATATAATGCATTTTAATCATATTTAGTCTGAGAAACACCCTCCAATTCTTCCCAGATACCTCAAGATCTTCCTCCAGACTTCATGTCATATTTTTTTAATAACCCATATAGTTCATTTGGTGTTTGCAATATTCGTGTGGGTGTGAGAGTTGTCCATAAGACCTTGGTTCATAGACCTCCCAGGATGATAGCCCTTAAGAAAATAGACTCTCTCCCAAGAAGTTATCAATTTGTAAATAGTTCCTCCTGTGGGGGGTGTGTGATTAGGTGCTCCTCCCTAACCCATTAGGGCTATTGACTGGTTTTATCTTGTACAGATAACTCCAGATGCTGTGAGTTCATGATTGTAGCAGCAGTCCTGTCCAAAATGAGCTTATCTTTTGAGGACCTGCTCCTTCTCTCAGACTCTTGTGGTTTTCTTTAACCTGGAAGGAGTTGTCACTCTTTTGATGGTGGGACCCTCTTTGCCACTGTGGGTAGCATGTCACATGGCAGTGCAGAACATAGTTTCTCACACCTGCCTTTGCTTACAGGCAGTGAAGTTGTTTTTTTGTTTTTGTTTTTTGATATCAAGCACTTAAAAATTGTGAACTGGGTGAATCAGGGTTGCAGAGCACGAGGAAAGAGTCTGTGGTGTCATATGAAGAATTCCATATAAAAGGGAACCGCATGCAAAGAATTGGAGTAGAATGACTTTACTTGTTAAATAAGCAAGAAGAAAGATGTTATTGGTGGCTCAGTGTGAAGATACAGAAAATATGGAATGAAATATGATGTGAATTCTGACAGGTCTAATATTTGATGTAATAGTTAGTTCCTTTCTTGGATCTAAGCAGTTGACCTAGATATAAACAGTTGCCCCTAGATTTGACATGATTAGATACACAAATACTTACACAATAGCATAGTTAATGGGAATGCCTCTTAAGCCATGGAGGTGGGATTAGATCTAAGTTTTCTTGTGGAAGAACTACCTGTCTTTTTTTGAACCCATGTTGTGGTCTATAGATGGCTCCAGATCTTCTAGCCTTCTCCCACTGGCAAGGCTACCTGCATAGATCAATAATGACTTCGTTTTTTCCAGGTACTACTTGCAGTGTTGGCATGTATTAGTGGACCCACCACCTGTGCTCCTTCCAAAATCCACCATCAGCTGTCTCTTTGTGTAGAAGAACTGCAGCTTTCAGGGCACTGTGGACCTACTGCTTTACCAGGGTCCAATTGTCAACCTGACCTTGATGCTCTCTGTTCCCTTCAACAACTCAGAAAAATTGCATTTGCCTTAGCTATTATAACTGAACAATCTCCAGAGACCTAGATGGTATCTTTGACAACATTATTCAGAGTAATGGGTCACCAGAGCTAAAAGAGGCAAAGTATGTTCTTCAGGTGCCTCGGGGACCCTAAAGCTGAAGTACAACTCCTTGATCATCAGATGTTGACCACCCTGTTTAACATCCATGTGGCTAAAACAAATGTAGTGATTGAGACCAAAGCCACATAAATTTTTCTCTCATTCTGTATCTGCTCATTTTATACCCAGTTTTTTTTTTACTCAGTTTTTTTTTTCTGTAAAAGGATAGACCTTAGCTTAAATCATGACCCATCTCTTCAGAGCAATAAAAAAAAAACCCAAATAACTCTGAGAAGACAGGTTCTGTAAGTGCTTGCTCCTTTTCCAACAGATTGATGATGCACTGACTAGTCCCTCATCATCTCCTGTATCCTGTGTCACCTCGATGCATCCCTTATTGCTCTGCTTCCCACCATGCTGTTGTGGCTTGCATTCTCCCTCAAGATCTTCCCTTCAACCTGCTTCAGGGTGATACTTACCTTTCTTGTCTTATCTGCTGCCTCAGTGCCTCCTTCCTGAGGCACTTACTGTTTGTTGGTAGGTTGTAAGTGATGGCTTCCAGGTCTGTCCATTTTACTACAAACAATGTAACTTTACTCTTCCTGATGACTCAATAAACATAAAAGACTTCTGGGTGTTGAATTGTTTATGTCTCTCAAAATGTTGATGCTGTAACCTTATTAGAGTATACATATATACTCTCTCTCTCTCTCTCTCTCTCTCTCTCTCTCTCTCTCTCTCTCTATATATATATATATATATATATATATATATATATATATCCTTAAAAGGGAAGGAGGATTTTACAGATGTGAAAAAAAATGAATAACATGATTCAGGGGGATATGCTCATCTACTATTACTATTGTTCTCACATAAAGAGGACTTGAACATGTAGACAGATGTGCACACAGGTACTGGGCTATGAGATCATGAAGGGAGAGGTTAGAATGATGCCCACTGAGACAAGGGACACCAAAAGATGGCAGTGAATAATCATTGGTCGAAATACTGACCTCTGAGGTAAAAGGGTCTAGGCCCAGAATCCTGCATTACACTGGGCCACATCTTGGTCTTCTCCAGGTTCACTGAGGCCCTGTTTGACTTTTACCACCACCTGGTAATAACTGGTAAGATTAACAGTTTATACAAAGATGTTGCTTATTCAATGTAAGATAGGTTGTAAGTGAAATATACCCTGAGACAGATACTATTATCTTCAGTTTACAGATGACAACCTCAAGGCCTGGGCTAGTTAAGTGTTTTCTGGAGAAATTAACCAGAAGTAACATAATACCCATTCTGTAGGCAATGATCTTGAGACCCTGGCAAGTTAAGTAATTGGTGTTTTTTTGTTTGTTTCTTTCTTTGTTTGTTTGTTTTGTATTTTATTTTTGCAGAAATTGTTAGGGTAAAGTCCTTATCTACAGGCAATAGCCTGTGACTCTGCTAAATTAAGTAGCCATTTCTCTAAGAAATTAACAAAGAGTAACATAAGACATTACAACTTACTTATGTCAGTGCTGTGTGTTTAGCTAAGGAGGAGAGAGGAAGAGAAAACAGGAGAGGAAGTGAACAGGAGATTGGGGTGAGAGGCAAGTTTAGTGTGTAGCTGAGTCCTAGGGTAGGCTCCACATTTGCCATTTGAACATGAGAGTCATTTGCCTACTGTCAAGGTGAGGGATCTGAGCTCAAAGACTATTTTACACAGATGTGACAGAACACTTGACAGAATCAACTTAAGGAGAGGATTTCCTTTGACCCATTGTTTAAGGATATAAACCCATCATTGTTGGGAAGGCATAGTGCTGGGGTCCCATCATAGGGAGCTGGAATTGTCTGTGTAGTTTGTTAATCATCCCATGAACACAGAGCTAGACTAGAAAGGATAGGGGTTTGCAATGTGGAAGGCCCACTCAGGTGGTCGTACAACCTCCAACTAGGTCCTGCTACCTAAAAGTTCCATAGTCTCTTGAAACAGTAGCATCAACTGGGAACTAAATGCATATGTGCCTGTGGTGGCATTTTGTATGGAAACCATATCAGGCAGGGGCTTGGTGGTTTATCTTCAGGTCTCTGGAGCCAGCATTTGATCTCAGGCCTGCTTTTTTTCCTCAGGGTTCTGCTGACTAGGGAACAAAGATTGGAGAAAGAAGAAGGAAGATCATAGAAGCAGGCAGAAGGGAGTTAGAATAGGGAGTTTCCGGAGGGGAAACTGGGAAAGGGGATGACATTTGAAATTAAATAAAATATCCAGTAAAAGAAAAGAAAAAAAAAAAGAAGGAAGGAAGTAGGAAAAGGGCAGATAATGAGAGTGCTCCCAAGGGGATGGCTGTGAGGAGCAAGGTGTTAAGAAGGTCAGAGGGTGAAGAATGGAAAGAGAAGGGAGGGACAGAGCATAAGAGAACAAGATGGTATGAGAGATATTTATCGGTGGGGGCATCAACAGAGAGGAGGAAGAGAGGAGAGGGCAGAAGGTTAAAATCAATCTCAGAGTTAAACCAGAGCTGTCTGTGTGGCTCTGAGTTTGGAGGTATAGCCTGGCGTGCTCCACAATGAGCACGCAATGGATACTGTGACACCCTCTCTCCTTCAGTCTGTTAGATGCCAGTAGATCAGGAGTAAGTGGTAGGGCCAGGTGACCATCTCCCCCTCTATAGCTGACACTAAACAAAACAAAAACTAGTAAATATGGGAAGGAGATTAGTAAGGAGTAAAGAGGTGGTGTGGATGGGAAGGAAGCAAGAGAATGGGTAAGGGGGTGTCCAGAACATATTATATGCATATATGGAATTGTCAAAGAACAAAAATTGTTTTATTTACTTTATATCATTGCAGCTTCTCTCCTTCCAGTTTCTCTCTTTTACCTTCCTTACCCCCACTCTTCTTGTCAGAAAAGGAGAAGCCTCCTATGGATAAAAACCAGTCTTGACAGAAGAACAAAACGTAGTTTTAAAATCTTTTTCTTCTCTGAGAATTTTGTACAATGTGTTTTGACTTTATTTAACTTTGTTCAACTCTCCTCAGGTCTACCCACCCTTCCTTATTGCTATAACTTTGAGTTCTTTTTAATTTCTCCTCACTCATCAATTCCTATTTGTGTTGCCTATGTGTTCACTAGTGTGTGGCCTTCCATTGGAGCATGATGAACTGATCAGGATTTTTTTCTGAGAATTTTGTATAGGTACTGTATTTACATCATTTCTACCTCTCCACCTTCCTACTCCAATCCTTCCTGTATCTCCTCCTTAAATATGTGATCTCTTTAATAATCATCACATATATGTCACACACAGGTACACTCTAATGAGTCTAATTAACATTGCTTGTATGTCCGTGTGCTTAAGGCTGACTACTATAACTTAATAACCTATTTATTTTATCCTTTGAGAAGACTGACTCTCTTTCTCTCTCAGCAGCTATTTAAAGCTCATGTAGTGGTGGGGCCATATGAGGTTTCCCCAGTTCACATTTTCATGTAAACTAGAGAGTTTATTCTGCAAGTCTTCTTTGGAAAACCATTACATTGATGTTTCACAGGTACAGTTTCTCTGTCATGGCTAAAAGGACAAAATTAATTAATAGAAAATGATCTCGGTTCTGAATGGCAAGTTTAACATAAATTACGTCATACTTAAGTTTTTATTATCACAGAAGAGCTGGGGGGGCGCTTAAAAGCTTTTATAAAACACTTCAGTTTTAAAAACAACCCTAACATGAGCATTTGTCCTATCTATGTTTAATGTAAACTTGACGTTAATCCCAGGAACAAGATTTCCAGTTAGTTCACTTTTGACACAATTTCCAGTTAATTCTTTACCATGCCCAAAGAGTACCAGCTTACAATACTGATAAAAACTAAAAAGCACCCTTCCCCTCCCCTCCCTAGACTGGGCTTCCTTTAAATGCACCATCCAGGCATTTGTCTGCCACCTTGAAGCAACTCACAACCTAGTCCCTCAGTATAGGTTGCTGGTCGCCACTCTTCTCCATCTATCTTTCTTCTGTGCAGGAGGCCTGCTGGGCATCCCTAAGGTCTGTAAGTACCAAAATCTTTTTACCAAACTTTCCTTTTATATGTGTTTGTGTCATTGAAGCTGTCTGTAAACTGATTCCCTGACAGTGAGCAGTTAGCAGAGAGCAGTTAAGTTGCTAGAGAAACTGAGCTAGTACAGAGGTGGAGCAATTGGTAAATAGAATAAAAGTAACCCCATCACATTGAAACTAAAAGCAGCTGTTGTATAGGGTTCATGAGTTATATCACTGCTGAAGGTCACTGAGAATGGCAACTCTCCATTGGTAGTTTCCCCCCTCAAGCTAATTTAGTCTGGCTTAATCGTCAGGAGGGAAGAGTGGTTAGATGACTATGTTTGGGGGAACTGGACAGATCCAGGTGTCAGGGCTTCTTACTTGACTTCTACAGCGACTTCTACAAGGACTTGAAACATCTAAGGCCTTTCAGAAGTAAGGAATTTCTAGATTGGAGCAGGGCAAGGACAGGTCAGGAGTCACAGCCAGCCCTAGAGTCCACTGTTCTTCATGGCTGAGGTGCAGTTCAAATGAACCTCCTCCCCAGTGTCCATCAGGTAGTCTGGTAGGGGGAGGAGAAACAGTGTGGAATAGCGTTCAGGAGGGTAGTGTGTTCATGATAAGCTTAGCCTTATCCTACTAGCAGCCATACAGTAGCCACTGTCCTCAGAGCTGAGGAGCCAATGGCTGAAAAGACAAAAACATCTGATTTAAAGACGGAATCTTCCATTGTGTGTTCAACAAACTTTCCACAAGGACCTAATTACATTTCCTTTTTTCTGTGCCAGACTTCAGTTGTTTAAATAGCTATTTAAATTCATTCATGACATTATGACATTTACCAGATATTCCCTACAAAATAAAGCTAGACTGGTGGGTTAATATGCCTTAAGGACTATTCATCTAGGTTCATTCCTACAGAAACCACAGGTAGAACTTATACTCACCTCAGAACTCCATCATCCCACAACAAAGCAGGGCATGTTTGTGCCACAGGAGAAAGCAACATTGAAAGTAGTAGAAGAAGTCAGGAAGATGAGCTGTGTAGTGTCTCCCAAATCAGGACATAAGCAGTGAGTCACATGCATAAATAACTTTTAATGTGTTTATCACATTCATTTATTTGTCTGTGTGTGTGTGTGTGTGCGCGCACGCATGTGTGAAGTGGTGTGCCTGTGCCACAGCATGTATGTGGAAATCAAATGATAACTTATAGAAGTAATTTTGTTTTACCACATGGGTCCAAGGAATCAAAGGAAATGGCCCATATCCACCCCTCTGTTTTACATCAGAAAACATCAGACCAGGGATAGCAACTGAACAAAGCATAACAAGATGCAATCAGTCTAGGCACAAATCCTCATATCAAGGCTGGATGAAGCAACCAGTAGGAGAAAAAGTGTCCCAAGAGCAGGCATTCGAGTCAGAGAGACCCCCATTCCCACTGTTAAAAGTCCCATAAAAACCCCAAGCTAAACACCATAACATATATGCAGCAGCCCTAGTGCAGACCTATGGAGGGTCTGTGATTGTGACTTCATTCTTTGTGAGCTCTTACGTGCCATGCTTAGTTGGTTCTGTGGGCCATGTTCTTGTGGTATCTAAATCCATCTGGCTCCTACAATCCTGTCTTCCCTCCCTCCCTCCCTCCCTCCCCCTCCCTCCTTCCCTCCTTCCTTCTTCTCTTCCTTCCTCCCCTCCCTCTTCCCTTCCTCCTTCCTTCCTCCCCTCCATACCCCACTCTCTCTCTTAATCAATTTTGCACCTTTTCAGTTACAGAAAAAGTTAAGTAAGCTTTTGAAGTAACAGTGTGGGGAAATGAATGGAAGGTGGGGGATAACAACTTGTATTTAATTACAGGTGAGGCAGCTTCTTCAGAGACATACCTACGTCTCCAGCGCAAATTACACTGATTTATTTATTCATCAATTTATCATGTTTGTTTTTTGTGTGTATGTATGTGAGTACATGCTTGCCTGCATGCTTAAACTCATATGCCACAGTGCACGTGTAGGTCAGAGGACAACTAGGGCAAGTCAGTTCTCTACCTTTACTGTGTAGTTAGGTCATCAGAGTGATGGGCAGACAGCTTTACCTTAAGAGCCATCTTGGCTGGCTCTTGGCTGCTCTTTTGTTTATGTTTTTGATATCTGATACATATCTTAAATTCAGAGCCCTTGACCACCTTTGCTTCTAAGCAATCTGCAACTGATACATAGCTCTTTAGAGGATACCACTCTAGGTGATTTCTATGCTTTCCTTCTCACGTAAAGATTTCTGAAATGGAGTGAGGTAACCCAATCACAAAAGAACACACATGGTATGCACTCTCTGATAAATGGTTATTAGCCCA
>NW_022196904.1:10177549-10216272 GCF_008632895.1 Mastomys coucha
CAGAGCTCCCAGGGACTCAACCACCAACCAAGGACTATACATGGTGGGACTGATTGCTCTGGAAGCATGTGTATAGTAGAGGATTGCAAAGTCGATCATCAATAGGAGGAGAGAACCTTGGCCCTGTGAAGGTTCTATGCCCCAGTGTAGGGGAGTGCCAGGGCCAGGAAGTGGGAGAGGGTGGGGTGGCAAGCTTGGGGAGGGGGGGAGGCAACAGGGGTTTGTTCTTGTTGGTTTTGTGTGTTTGTTTGTTTTTTGGAAGGGATACTGGGAAAGGAGAAATCATATGACGTGTAAATAAAGAAAATATCTAATAAAAAATATAAAAAAAATCTGAAATGTCCTGTTCTCTTTTTGTCTCCAGAAGCTCTGGGGTCTACTTTGCCACTTTTCCTTTTTCCAGGAATCAGAAAAAGCAGCTGTGCACAAACGCAGTCCCAAGGTTTTGGAGGCTCTGCAGAATCTGAATATCCAGGCTGATCAGGTGAGTGCAAGTAATGGGCCATGCGGGTGGGATTGCCTGTGCTGTCCCTAAGCTCTGCAGCTCAGCTCTTATAGGATGAGCAGGAAGTGTGTGTAAATAGGTACAGACTTACCCTACTAGAGCAGTAACATGGGGCAGATTTCACCCCACCCAAGCAGGCTGTTAGATATGTTCTTGTCCCTTATATTGTCCACTAATTGTCCTTCTTCCAATGCCTAGGCTCCAGTCATTGCTGTCTTGGGCTCTGGTTGGGAGCTGTGGGCCCACATTGCTTGTCTTGGTGTGCTGAGTGAGATGAAAGAACTTGGCCTGTTGGATGCTGTCACATACCTCGCAGGGGTCTCTGGGTCCACTTGGTAAGTGTTGATTTTGGACACAAGGATGCACCATGTTTTCTACTATCAGAATGAGATGGTGCCTTCCTCCAGTCACCAAATATACCAAATATATGCTGCCTTGATTTTCCTTTTCTTAAATGGACAGATGATAATTGTTTATTTCATGCTGTATGATGTGATACCTGACAAATGCAACTTAAAGAAGGAGAAGTTTACATTGGTTCTCAACTTGAGAGCATTGTCTGTGAAAGGAGGTGTCCTGGTTCTATTTATTCAGTCTGGTCCAACCTGTAAAATGGTATAATCACATTCAAGGGGTATCTTTTCATCCTATTTAAATGTCTGTCAACATTGTCATGGACACAGATTTGTCACTGATTGTGGGTTGTTAGGTTTTGTGGGCTCTGCACACTTGTGTGGAAGCATGTTGAGGCTAGAACAAGGCAGACATCAAGTCTTCCTCTCTTGGTCTTTACCTTATTGTTATGAAACATGGCCTCTTAATGAGCCTAAAGCTCACAGGTTTGGCTATAGGATTCACCTATGTGTGCTCTCCAGTGCTACAGGTGCAGGCATGTATATCCATGCATACTTTTTCCATGAGTGTTGTTGATTCAAACTCAGTTCCCAGTGCTTACATAGCAAGCACTCTTATTTACTCAGCCTTTTCTCAGACCCAAAGTTCTCTTTTATATAACTTATCAATTGTACAACAGAAGGGGCTTTGTTATATTTCCATAACACATATAATGTTTTTTGTTCATACCAACCTCTCTATTACTCCATTTATATCCTTCTGCTTCTCACTCCCCTGATGCCTCATTTCTAGAGTTTTACAAGTTCTAGAGTAGTGTTTACATTTTAGGTAGGTGTATTTTTCCCCTTATGGCCTTTTAGTCTTTATGAGAGACTGTTGTGTTAAATCTATGTGGGACTTTATTATTCCAAAGGGCTCAAAAACACTCATCCCTGACAGCCTGATTCGAAGACCAAGGCAGACATTGTTAATCACTCTTGTCATCTATTGATTCTCAGCCCATGGTGACCATTGTTAATCATCTTGGTACCTTTTCAGTAACAGCTAAAGCTAAAGAATCTTTTTAACTAAATGTGTGGAGAATGAATGGTAGAGGTAAAAGATAGCAGAAATGCAGTGCTTAATGGTGAGACAGGTCTTACAGAGACATACCTATCTTATCAGTTATTGTTTCTCCTTGCTGTAGAACATACTCAACAAAAATAATTCGAGGAAGGAATGGTGTTTTTGGTTTAATCAAGTATGGTCCATCATGGAGGGAAGGCATGAAAGCAGGAGAATGAGACAGATAGTTACGTTGTATTTTCATTTCAGGAGCAGAAAGAAGGGCTGGAAAGATGGCACTTACCTCATTCCGGAAGGTTTGAGTTCAATTCCTAGCACCCATGTCAGGTGGCTTTACAATGACTTGGCAGGGGATCTGACACTTTCTGGTCTCTGCAGTCATAGGCATACTCATTTGCCCATATACACACAGATATATGTGTACATATAAAGAAAAATGGAAACAAAGCTGAAAAGAAAGCATAGAGAGATGAATTCTGGCGATTTGGTCACTTTATCCTTTTTACTCAGTCCAAGACACCAGCTCATGGATTGATGTCTTCCATATTCTAGGTCAGCAGTTCTCAACCTGTGGGTTATGACCATTACAAGAACTAGAAAAATATTTTAGTTAGGAAGCTGTAAGTACAAGACCAAATCCATAGCCTAAAAACCTGGTTACTGTGGCATGTGCTTGTGATGTCAACACTGAAGAGGTAGAGCCAGGTGGATCCCTGGAGTTCACTAGTCAATTAGCATTGTATGAAAATCAGAGAGGTCCAGTCTAGTGAGAAACCATGTCAAAAACCAAGGTGGATGGCTTCTGAGGAATGACACCTAATATTGTCCTGCAGCTTCAACATGGATGTTCATACACATTTGTGCTCCTTTTCACCCATGCAGGCACATGAGAGCACACACCACACACACACACACACACACACACACACACACACACACACACACACACAGAGGGACTGACAGGCAGACAGACAGACATAGACATACACTATCATTTCTACTACATTATATCCTTATGTTCGCTGGGGTTGAGTCATACTTCTTTCTTACCAACTTCATAGGTGTTATTGAAATAGTCTTTCTTCTCAAAGTTTAAGCATGATGTTGGTGTCTGTAGGGGAATAGGAGGCAGGCCTTGCACTCCAACAGCATTCCCACAACCGTAACAGTGAATTATTTAGGGTTAGTATTAGCCCATCTGTCACATCTGTGTGCTGCTGTCTTCTGGGATGTTGGGAGAATTACATTTCTAATCTTACTGGGTTTCTGTGACAGAGAAAGCATCCAGATGGAACTATCTAATAGAAAAATAACTTGTATCATATGTGTCCCTTCTGATTTTCTAAAAGATGTAAAAGGATACAGTGACATTAGTTGTAATGGTACATTTTCTTTTTAAGTAAGTTTTTCAGCCATTTGAAAACTATATATGTGAATATATTTTCATATAGTAAATGGTTATCATACCCATTCCTCACTTACCCTAGGCCCTTCCTAACAGAGCTCCCTCCCAACTTCATGTCCCCCCTTTTTATTATGACTCACTTCCATTAGTACTTCCATGTGCACATGGGTGAGGGATCAGCCTCTGGTATATAGGTTACACCCAAAAGAAAAATGACTCTTTCCTTTAGGTATTTGGCACATGAGTATTTCACCATGTAATATACAAGTCATTAATCAGCTATTTTACATTTCTTTTGTCAGATCAAGTCTTTGAAAGCTGAAACATATTTTAAATATTTTTATTATGTTTTTCTATATGTACATGTACATATATGTGCCACAGCACACAAATGAAGGTCAGAGAAGAACTGTAGGTTCTCTCTTTATACCATGCGGGATCTAGTGATTAAACTCGGGTGGTTAGGCATAGCAGCAAATGCCTTTACCCACAAACCATCTCAAACCATCCTGCTGGTCCTGATGCATATTTTATGTCTACATCACATTTCTGCTTTGATGCATGAGGCTCAATGTGTGCTAGTAAGAATGTGCATATGGAAAAGTAGCTGTCGGTACCAAGCTCATGCCTCATGTGTTTCAGCTTCCCAGTAATGGAATGGCATGCCAGTGTTTAAATTCAAGTTAATAAAATTAAATTAAATGGAGAACCAATTTCCAATCACATTAATTCCATTTAGTATTAATTACTTTTCTGGTTGTTTTGTCAAAGCTACCTGATAAATGGGGTTGGGGACATGGCTTGGTGGTTAAGAGCACTTGGTGCTCAGTCATAGGACTGGAATTCACATACCAGCATCCACTTCAGGAGGCTCCTATTATCTCTAACTGTGCTTTAGAAGGGTCTGACACTCTGGGTTTCTGTGGGTCCCCTCACACATATGTGCATGCTGATAGATAAATATGTTCAAATACACACACACACACACACACACACACACACACACACACACACAATCTCTGAAAGATCTGACACTCTTTCCTGGCTTCTTGGGCACCCTCAAACACATGTATTCATACAGTCAGAGAAACATGTACAGGCACACACACACTTGACATGGGAAGTGAGGGTTAATTGTGCTTCCATGGGGCACTTGCGTACTCGAGTGTGCATATATTTGTAGATACATACATACACACTGATACAAATTTTTAAAAAATCTTAAGCACTGACTGAAACAGCTGATATAAAATCCTCTCCCCATCTATCCATGTTCTCAGTTTGTTTATATACTATCAGATAAAGAAAATAAGTATAAAGATTGTAGGTTATCTGAAAATAAGTCCAGTACCCTTTCAATACCTGAGTGACCCCCAAGGAAGGTGCTTAGCCTCTCTTGCCTCTCTAAACAGACTGATCCTATTGTTCCTTTGATGGATAACTATGAAGATGATTGTGCTGTTTTTATATTTTATTTTTACTTTTTTGTCAACTCAGTACAAACCAAAGTCCTCTGGGAAGCAGGAGACTCATCTGAGGAATTGCACATCAGATTGGCATGTAGACAGGTCTGTGAGAGCATTTTCTTGATTAAATGTTTGATGTGTGAGGACCCAGCCTACTGCAGGCAGTGGCACCCCTAAGCTTTGGGGCCCTGATTATGTAAGAAAGCAGGCTGAGCAGGTCTTGGAGATGAAGCATTTGTCCATGGATACTTCATCTGTTCCTGCTCTGCCAGAGTTCCTGCTTTATCTCTTCTCAGTGATGGGTTACAATTTGGCCTATAAGCCAGATAAACCTTTCCCCTGAAAATTGGTTTTGGTTAGCATTTTGTTACAGCAATAGAAACCAAGCTAGAAAAATGATGTTTCAAAAGCATATTTGACAGATATTTATTTGAAAGAAAAATACTTGACACCTGTCTGTCAAGTATAGGATTGGGATTCAATCCCTGATGTGGAATTCAAGGGGACACTGACATGGATTGTCAGGCTAGAAGTTTACAAAGGTTACTATATTGGTTACTTTTTTTGAAATTAATTATTTCACGTATTTACATTCCTGCCATTCCCCTCTCCCAATGGTCTGCCCTCCAGTTCCTCACTCCTATCCCCTGCCTCTGACAGGGTGCTCTCCTGAAGATATTCTCCTTCTTTGGGGCATCAAGTCCCTGGAGGTTTAGGTGTCTCTTTTCCCACTGAAGCCAGTTCAGGCAATCCTCTGTTATTTATGTACTGGGGGCCTCAGACCAGGCTGTGTATGTTGTCTGGTTGGGGGCTCAGTCTCTGGAAGCTCCCAGAGGTCCAAGAAAGTTGAGACTGTTGGTTTTCCTATGGGGTCACCATCCACTTCAGCTCCTTCAATCCTTCCCTTGATTTCTTCATAGGGATACCTGACTTCAGTCCAATGGTTGGATATAAGTATTTCCATCTGTGTCAGTCAGGTGCTGGTAGGGCCTATCAGAGGACAGCTTCTGTCTGTAAACACATCATAACATCAGTATTAGTGTTTGCCCTTGGTTCCCCCTGCCTTCATAAAATAGATCCCAAGTTGAGCCAGTCACTGGACATTTCCTTCAGCAATCTATTCTCTATTTTTGTCCCTGTAGTTCTTTTATATGGGAACAATTATGGGTCAGAAAATTTGACTGTGGTTTGATAACCTCATCTTTCCCCTTGAGGGTCTGTCTATCTATTGGAGGTGGACTCATAGAGTTCCCTCTCCTCACTCTTGTGCATTTTCGCTAAGGTCACCCCTTCTGAGTCCTGAGAGTTTTCTGAGACTTTCTAAAGGGTCCCCACATCTCCTACCCACAGAAACTACATTTCTCTCCTGTTTTCCCCATACCTGATCCTGTTCCCCTTTCTTCTCTCTCTCCCCTCTCCCACCCAGGCATCTTCTTCCCACTGCCTCCCATAATCATTTTATTTCTACTTCTAAGTGGGATTGACATATCTTCCCTACTCTTACATTGCTAGGAGAAAAAGATTGGTGTCTGGGCTCCCAGAAGAATACTATAAGAATCTTTCAGGAACTCCCTTGCTTGACAGATACCTGGTAGAATAGTAAAATGTTCCAGGAGCTTCCTGAATCTAAGTTTATCTAATCAGTTTAGTAGGGTCTTTTGATGCCATATATATATATATACACACACACACATATATATACACACATATGTATGTATGTATATATGTATATGTGTGTGTGTTTGTGTGTGTGTATTATTCTGCCTATAACTCCTCTCCATTCATTTCCATTTTTAAGAATCCATCCATACTCTCTCTCACAAACCACACAGACCCCTGAGCTACCATTGCCTTGACACTGGAATAAGACCTTGATTGTTGCCCATGTTCCAGTTCTGCCTCTGTCTATTACAGGCAACAAGGATTCTAAGGTAATACAATCCTATTGATTCACTTTAATTACAAGAAATCTTAGTTTTATTTCTCTTTTCTTTACAGGTTTATGTGGAGGTGCTCTTATTGATGTTGAAGAAAATAAAAAAAATATTTGGAGTGATTATTTGAGGGGATTCCAGGGACCAATCCTAGTGATACCTCTTTTGAAGAGCTCATCTGCACTTTCTTCTAACAGAAGAGGAAAGTATGTCGTTGTTCTGACATTATGGCTTTTTTTCAAGCTTCTGTAGGGTAGTCAAGATGTCTGCAGAGTGGATGGGTGCAGGGTGCCTTAGTTACCTGTGTTTCCCAGCCTTGGTGTACTTCAGTAGCTATATCTGCAGCACACAGATCATGACAGCAGTAGTGGTAAGGGCTCAGAATAAGTTCTTGTAAAGTACTTATAATGAAGCCTGGTTGGTAAAAGTACTCAGAAACACTAGCAATTATTATCTGTTCTATTATATAATCCATACTAGAATCCCAAGGATTATGTGAATGGTACAATTACCTGAATTTAAAATTTTATTTATTTTGCTAGGCATGGTGGTACACACCTTTAATCTCAGCATTTGGGAGGCAGAGGCAGGAGTGCTCTGTTAGTTCAAGGTCAACAGGTCTGCATACAGAGTTCCAGGACAGCTAGGACTACTTAAAGAACCTGTGTCTCAAAATAACCACAATTTTAAAAACATGCATATGGATGTTTTGTGGACATGTATGTCTGTATACCACATGTGTGCCTGGTGGTCATAGAGGCTAGAAATGGGCATTATATTCTCTTGAATTGGAGTTATACATCATTGTGCGATTGGAGTTATACATCATTGTGCGATGCTATTTGGATGCTGGGAATTGAACCTAGGTCATCTGGAAGTGAACCATCTCTCCAGTCTCCAACTTGAGCTTTTTTTTTTATAGTGACTGAGACATGAGGATGCTGAGTTCCTTCCCTGCTCTGACTACTCAGTGAGCACTGATATAGGAATGAATGAATGAATGGATGGCAGTTTGCCTGGAGCCACATCACCGCTCCAATCAGTATGATATATGCTTTGGCTAACCAAATGCTCTTTGTATAGATAAACATTATGCATTTTACCCTCTTGTAGATAGTTTAATGGACATGGTTTGACAATCGAAGGAGGAACATCAGCTTATGGGAGAACATCAGATTATGAGATTTAAGCATCCTGCTTGTTGTGAATCACTGATGAGGATATAGATGAGAAGTTGTATATGCCAGCCATATATCTCAGAATGTCACATTTATATTCATTGTCACCTTGTGAAGTGCTATTCTCACCTCAAGTGTACAATGTGTTGTGTACGTGTGTGTAATACATGTATATTTGCACATGGGTGGCTAGAAGATGACGTCTGGTGCCTTCTTCTATCACTCTTTATGTGAACAGGGAGTTTATTAATAGGAAGCCTTCAGGATGTTCCCATGCCCACCATCATTGTTGGGATAAGAAGTGTATGCTATTATATCTGGCCTTTTACGTGGATATTGGAGATCTGAACTCAGATTCTCATGCTTTAGTAGCCTGTAGAATTAATAAACTCCATGTTCACACAAGGTAGAGAAAGTAATAGAAGGTTCTAAACATTATCTTCTTGTCTCCATCCATGTATAAACACACACACACACACACACACACACACACACACACACACACACACACAGATAGAACCATTGTTCAAGACCCATCATAGAATTCTTTTGACAGACAAGGCAACTGAGGATCCTGGGCTGACAGAGAAACCTGGACTGGAACGTGTGTATGTGTGTGTGTGTGTGTGTGTGTGTGTGTGTGTGTGTGTTCCTTACTATTCCAGAAATCTTTAATGGTGTGTGTGTGGGGAGGGAGGTAAGAAGCCTTATCCTGAGTGTTCATGTGCCACATAGAATGAGGGAGGTGGGCTTCTGTTCTGTCCATGCTAGTTGCCAGCCAAGTTGGGTATGTGAAGGCCATTCAGATTGTAAGGAATTGCTGGTGGGAGCCTTTGCAAGTAAAACACATGGAAGCTGGGCTGAGTACACACAGCAGTGTCAGGGAAGAAGATTTTTATGGGGGAAGGCAACTATGGTATTGTGACACTCTCATGGGTGGCATTTTCATTTCTTGGCAGGGATAGTGACATATTCAGCAGCACCAAGGATAGATATGAGTGCAATGTTCTTGGATTTAGTTATGCTTTATGTCAAAGATCAAGATGACCCCAGCATCAAGAAAATGCTGCATGTCCTTCAGCAGGCTCTGGGCACTGAGACAGGTTTGTGCATAGGAACAAACTTGCAAACTACTGTGAGGATGCTAAGGAGCTGGAGAACATGAGGAAAGCAGAGGGTGGAGACACAGGCAGGTGGCCTGCATAGAGATGCAGTCTTCTTTTCTCCTTCATTGCCCCCTCTGCAATTGAAGGTATGTGCCACTAAGCCACTGTTGCCCTGGTATTTTCTGAGTTTTCATAGGCTTCCCTGAAAGATGGAATGTTTTCTCTCAGAGTAAATTGCTCTATGAAACAGTCATTGACAGGTGACCACAAGAGATGAGATGGAGTATGCCTCAGCATGTGGCACAGGACTGTCCTAAAGTTGGTAATCACCTGGGTTTCTTGGGGCAGATGAGTTTGGCAAAGAGATAGCTGAGATGATCCAGAATTAAAGTAAAATCTCCCCTGAGAAAAAGGATCAGTTTCTGGACTATCTGTTGGGTTGCTTCAAGAAGACACAAGAAGACACCACCACATACAGTTCGATGATCTGGATGGTGGGTAAATGCCAGCACCCTCAGACCCATCCTCTCTTGTTCCCATTGGTGTCCATTACATTTTCCTACTCCTATATACATGGCAGAAGCAACTTAGATTGCTTCGTTTTGACTCACTGTTTGAGGACATATTGTTTACTAAAGCAAAATGAGTGTGAGGAAGGAGAGAGAGAGAGAGAGAGAGAGAGAGAGAGAGAGACAGAGAGACAGAGAGACAGAGAGACAGAGACAGACAGAGAGAGACACAGAGAGACACAGAGAGACAGAGACAGAGAGACAGAGAGAGACAGAGAGACAGAGACAAAGACAGAGAGAGAGAGAGAGACAGACAGATAGGCAGACAGACAGACAGACAGGCAGACAGGAGATGAGAGAGAATGCTGATACTTAGTTTATTTTCTCCTTTTTATTTATTGATGATGCAAGACTTCTGGGATACTACTGCCTATCTTTGGGGTAGGTCTGTGATCTTCCACATTCAATTAAAACTGTCACCTTGAATGTCAGTGCTTCACCATTGGAGTATGGGGGAGTGCGCCATCTAATGATGCTTACTTTGTACCTTTCAATTTCTGCATGTAGGTTTAGTCTCAGATACTTTTCTGAGAAAAACTGGAATGCTGTTTTGGAGTTTTGAGTGAGGAACTTTTCACAGCTTCCCCTATAAACATGGTGAGAATCTCCTCCTTTCATCTCCCTGAACTCTCATGGACTGGGGTAGGCTGTGGAAAAGGAGGGATGATCTCAGCTCACCCCTTTCCTGGAAATGTAGGGGTGGTCATGGCATGCTGTTCACTGGTCTGTGTGGCAGAACTTCCCCATGGTAGTGGTTCACAAGTGAGAGACACATGGTCTTTTCAGTATCAATAAAAAGCATGGTAACGTTCCTGAAATGTTGGTGTTTTCCTCTGACTATGAAAAGATGTAGACATTTGTCATAGTTTCTCCTTTCATAACCTGACATTCTTCATTCATATAGAATAGACTCAAGCCTCTGGGCACTCAAAGGCTGCTTTATAGATTTAACCACTTTGTTGTATAAATGTCCTCTTTTAAGACTATACCAATCCCCACACACTTAGTTCAACCACCACTTTTTAGTGATAATGCTACCTACCACGAACATCTTTGTGTCTAAATCTCTTTGTAGTTTAGGAAAAGGTTAGTTCTCTAGGAAGATGAGTCACACAATGTTACTAGCTTGGTCAGCACCATGCATTGCTAGAGAAATTACATCACTCTGTTTCCCATGGTTATAACAAAATACTCCAGGCTGGGTACTTTATAAAGAAAAGATGTCTATTTAACTCATAACGGAGAAGATAAGATGGCCCAATCTGTTTTAGAGTGCTACTGGTTGCAACATAATGTGATGGAGCAGCCATTTGTGCAAGGAACATAGTCATGGATGGATGGGACTAATGGTATAACTACTGAGCTAATTCAATGCAACAAAATCCCTTCTAAGCATGGTGCTTTCATCTTCCACTAAGCCCCTTCTGTTTTTTGTTTTGTTTTGTTTTGTTTTTATTGGATATTTTCTTTATTTACATTTCAAATGTTATCCCCTATCCCAGTATCCCTGGCTCCCTAAGCCCCCTATTCCATACCTCCTCCCCCTGCTTCTATGATGGTGTTCTTCCACCCACCCACCTACTCCTGGCTCTTCACCCTTGCATTCCCCTACACTGGGATATTGAGCCTTCAGAGGGCAAAGGGCTTCTCCTCCCATTGATACCCAACAAGGCCATCCAGAGCCTGAGAAATACAGAGGCAGATGCCTACAGCTGACCACTGGACTTGGCACAGGGTTCCCAATGGAAGAGATAGAGAAAGGACTTAGGGAGCTGAAAGGGTTTGCAACCCCATAGGAAGAACAACAATATCAACCAACCAGACTCCCCAGAGCTCTCAGAGATTAAACCACAACCAAGGAGTACACATGGAAGCCCCTTCTATTAAAGGTTCCTCCATCTCAACACTTCACACTGCTGACCAAGCTTCCAGTGCATGAGTCTCTGAGGAGCACACTCAAACCATGTCTAGACAATGGCAGAACTGAACTCTAGCTGGACATGGGTCCCTGATCACCTCTCTGAGACAACAGTTCTGTCTATATAAACTGTTTCCTATTCTTACATCCTGGCTTTAGATTAGACAAGTTCTTTTCCTGTGTTGTTCAGCCTCCTGTGTGTGAAGCTCACCTCATCCTCTCATTTGACTTCAGTGCTAGGAACCCATTAGAGGTAATTGAAAAGAAACTTTTATGTATTTAAGGAAGGAAATGGCCATGAGCAGGGATGGTGCTATTCAGGAAAGAACTCAGGGTCTGACTGCAGTGTGGTTATTTTGAAGTTATTGGTCTGGGGCCACTATAGCATGCATCCTCCAACATCATGTATGTACACATATAAGTATTGTACATTTAAATATCTATAAGTTTCTTGCAGTCTGGCAAGATGACTCAGCAGATAAAGGTGCTTGTTCCTAACATGAGTTCAGTCTTCCAGACTCATATGGTAGATCTCATAAATTGATGCCACATGGCCACTGTACCACACACATGCATACACACACACACACACACACACACACACATACACACACACACACCAATTATACTTAGTATGGATATATATGTATATATATATCCATATATATGTATATATATATATGTATATATATCCATATATTATATATAACATATACAGTTTTTAAAAACACACACATGATATGCATTTCTTATGAAATCCATACAAATACATAAAAGTATAGTTATATTTGTTCAACTTCAGATCATCAGGTTTGGTGCCAAATGTCTTTACCTGCTTAGTCTTATTGTTGCTGGGTAAAGGTTTATATTTCACATTTATGATTTTTTTGGCTGACTTCTATAGCTAGATCTGAAGTGTACCCAAGAAGCCCATGATTTCAGAACTTGGTCCTTTGGTGTAGAGGTGGGGAGTGTCAGAATATTAGAGAGATGCACCTAGTATGGTTGTCCTCACCCTTCCTAATGCTAAGACCCTTTAATATACTTCCTCATGTTGTGGTGATCCCCAACCATAACACAATTTTTATTGTTGCATCATACCTGTATTTCATGTTTTTATATATTATAATATAAATGTCTGTATTTTCTGAGAGTCTTAGGTGTCCCCTTTGAAAGGTTCATTCAACCCCCAAAGCAGTAGCAACCCAGAGATTGAGAATCACTGCTCTAGTGGTCAGTCTCTAGTTCACTGCCTCATTCTCTCAAAGGACAGCAAGATCCCTTCTTTCTTCTCTCTTGACTAGTGATGTGAGCACTTTTGCTTTTATACGCCCCTACTACATGGCCAACTGATCATGGCCTGCAATCTCGAAGCCTGTGAGACCAAACTAATCTATTTGCTTTGTAAGTTGACTGTCTTGGGTGTTTTCTATCTTAATGAAAAGCTGACTCGCTTACATACTTACTGTAAAAATTAGGCTATATAATAGCATTTTCATGGCTGACTTTCCATTTCTGTTATTCAGAAATGAAAACTGGGCTTGTCTGTAACTTTCCCTGTGAGGTATATGTTAGAGTCTCTCAGGAAAGAAAAGATATTGATTGGTTTTGAATATCTGACACATAGCCAAACATTAGATGGAGCTGTGGGAGTCTCATGGAAGAGTTGGGGGAAGGATTAAGGGACCTGAAGAGGATAGGTATTCCACAGGAAGACCTGCACAATAAAATAACCAGTATCCTTGGGGACTCCCAGAGACAGAACCACCAACCAAAGAATGATTATGGCCTGAACCTAGCCACCACTGCCCCCGCCATATAGCAGATTTGTAGATTAGCCTTCATGCAGGTTCCTTAAGAACTGGAGTGGGCCTGACACTGAATTTATTGGCTGCCTGTGGATTATGTTCCCCTAACTGATCCTCCTTGTCTGGCCTCAGTGAGAGAAGATGTGCCTAGTCCTGCAGTGACATGGTCTGAGCTCAGAATCCTGTGTGACAATCTGTTATATCATTGTGATCTCCAATTTCACTGAGGCCCTCACTCTTTCCTCAGTCTGTGACCTTGGTTTTTTGAAGCTTTAAGAGCATTGCTCCTGTAGTTCTGATGGTCATCTATGATTGAATTCAGGAAAATCCATGTGATGGATACTGTGCCATTTTTTAAAATAAGTGTGTGCTTATGTTAGTGTGGTGTATGATGTATGTGCATGCGTATGCATGGATGCACATGCCTGTGCATGTGCTTGTAGAGGCCAAAGGTGGACACGTTGCATCCTGTTCTATCATTCTTCTCATTATTCCTTTGAGACAGGATCTGTTCACTGAACTTGGAGCCATGCTTGTGGCTGTAAGCTCTGGTGATCCTTCTGATTCTATACTTCCACCATACTGGGCACATAGATGTTAACAAGCTTTTTGTGTGAGTGCAGGAGTCATGCTTGTACTGCAAGTACTCTTACCCATCTCTCCATCTCACTTTGTTCTTTTTGCATCCTGTTGGGTGATATATCATTCTGATTGGTTAAATCACTCAGGATAATTCATTTTGGTCATTTAAGATGTACCCACCAGAGATATTCCTTTTATATGGGTCTCTTTCCAGTTAATATTCTAGTGCTGCAGATATAATTCAGTGGTAAATTCCTGCCTTTAGTTTATATTGATGAGAACTCTTGGTTTTTTGCTTTATCCTATAGAACTAATCACCATGGGCATTTGTTTTCAAATTTCCCAACACAGGCATGGAACTCCATGATGTTGAGCTCTGGCTACTTCTGACTTGTTACATGACTCTCTGAGCAATCCCATGCTATGATGCTTGCAGACAGGAGCCTAGCATAACTATGCTGGACATGAATTCCATCACTCTTCATGGGACCTTGGTTTAGTTAAGTGGATAATAATATTTGAAAGTCAAGACCTGCTGCTGCAGGTGCTCAGTTCTAGGGTATCATAACTTCTATGTCCTCTGAGTGGAGAGAGTTAGGGGATGTGCACAAAGGCTTTTAGAAATATTGTGGTGGTTTCAATGGAAAATGTCCACCATAATCTCAGGCATTTGAACACTTGTCTCCAGATCATGGAACTGTTCTGGGGTTGTTTAGGTGGTATATTTACTTTTTCCTATTTGTTTGTTTGTTTATTCATTCATTGACCTTACATCTCTGTTGCAACACTCACTCCTAGACTACCCCCTCCATAGTTCCTTCTCCATTCCCTTTTCTCCTATGAGAAGGAGGAGGCCCTCCTTGGGTACAAACCCACCTTGGCACATCAAGTCTCTGCATGACTAGGTACATCCTTTTCCACTGAGGACAGAAAAGGCAGCCTAGTTAAGGGAACAGGATCCACAGGCAGGCAACAGAGTCAGGAACAGGCCCTACTCCAGTTGTTGGGGGACCTCCATTAAGACAAAGCTGCACATCTGCTACATGTGTAGGGACCTAGGTCTAGCCCATGTATGAACTTTGGTTGGTGGTTCAGTCTCAGAAGACCCTAAGAGACCAGGTTAGTAGACACTGTTAGTATTCTTACAGAATCCTTATTCCTTCTGGGTCCCTCAGTCTTTCCCTCAATTCTTCTACAAGACTTTCTGATCTTGGCCTGTTTGAGTGTGGGTCTCTGCATTCGTTTTGGTCAGCTGCTGGGTGAGCCTCTCAGAAGACAGTTATGCTAAGTTCCTGTCTACAAGCACAACAGAGCATCATTAGTAGTGTCAGGGATTGGATCTTACAGGCCACCGGAGGCATCAATTTGAAATTAAGGTGCCTCCCCCACTTCTAGTTTGCTTTCTCTGTTTTGTATTTATGGATCAAAATGTGATCTCTCAGTGTCCCATTCCAGCCATTAGGCTGTCTCTGGCATAATGGACTCTCAAGTGTAAGCTTCAATAAAAACTTTCTTCTCTAAGTAACTATGGTCATGTTATTTTATCACAGCAACAGAGAAGTAACTAAGGCACACAGTGAAGTTGTGTGTTCATGTTGAAACCCATGAAGAGACACCAGTATTTCTGATTACAGCCCCGAGTTTCTTTCTGCTTTTTCTCCCTATTAGCATCTCCCTTTTCCAACAGCAAGAGACCTGGCTCCTGTTAGGTCACAGTCCTTCTAGTTGTATTCTTTCTCTTCTAGAAATTAGGACCAATCCTTTAACTTTGGGACAGAGATGATTTAAAAAAACTTTAAGCTTACAGCTTCTTATCTTTACAGTTGTGAACATGCTCAAGACAACCTAGAATTGTAGCTAGCTTTTATCAGTACCTTTCTGAATTTTTTTATTTTTTATTTTTTATTTTGGCTTTTTGAGACAGGCTTTCTCTGTGTAGCCCTGGCTGTCCTGGAACTCACTTCATAGACCAAGCTGGCTTGGAACTCAGAAATCCACCTGCCTCCGCCTCCCAAGTGCTGGGATTAAAGGCGTGCACCACCACTGCCCAGTGCCTTTCTGAATTATGGCTGTAAGTTAGGTTAGGTTACTGTGATGGTCAGTTTCTATTGTTAACCTGACACAATCTAGAATTACCGGGGAAGGGGGAACCCTAATGGAAGAACTGTCTTCACCAAATTGCCTTGTGGCTATGTCTGTGAGAAACTGTCTTGATTGATGATTGGTGTCAACCCTAATAAGTGGTTCTGGCCTATATAAGAAAGTTAGTTGTGCTTAAGTCATGAGAAGCAAGCCCATAAGCAGTATTTCTTCATGGTTTCTGCTTGAGTGTCTGATCTGATTCCTTAAGGGATGGACAGGTACCTAAAAGGATAGGCCAAATAAACTCTTGTCTCCCTAAGTTGCTTTTGACCATGATATTTTGTCACAGCAAACCAAAATTGGTAGGTCACATGGCATAGAGCTTGTCTACTTCTTCAAAAAACTTATTGCAGAATATTTTTTATTTTTTATTGTTTTGGACCTGAATGGAGCAGAGGAACATAGAGATTTCATATCTAGCTCCCCCCAGGGCTCTCATGGTTGCCTATGGTCATGATATCTCTTCTAATTGTTCCCTTATTCAGGATTCAATCATGGATGCCTATGGTATCTCTCCTACTGAGGTCTCCATCATGCATACCTATACCACGAGCCCATTACTATCCTAATAAAACCCCTTTGAAAGATAATCTTATACCTGTCCTTTTCTGTGAACTCACACTCCTTTCTAATAGCTCCTCTAAATTCTAAATATAACTATTCTGTCTTCTCCATTGCCTTTCCACCCTTGTGGAGATACCATTTTCACCCTAGTTTTGAACTAACACTCAAGATCATGCTATGTTCATGAGTAGACATTCTTCAGACTGTGGTGAGTTATAATATTCTATACAAAATTTCCATTGGTAGACTCCATCCTAGGTGACAACCTACAATCCATACCCTGGATGTTGCCTTCACATCATCTATACCCTCTCATTTCCAGGGCCCATGTACTAGCCTGTTTTCCATTACTGTTAAAATGTGTCTGAAGCTAGGAACCAAATAGAGAAAATACATTTATACCACTCAAAGATTTGGATGTTTGAAAGCATGGTATATTGGCTAGGTATTGGTGAGAGCCTCTTTGGTTGCATCATCTGGTAGAAAGTGGATGGAGGAAAACATACCAGAGAGAGAGAGAGAAAGAGAGAGAGAGAGAGAGAGAGAGAGAGAGAGAGAGAGAGAGAGAGAGAGAGAGAGAGAGAGAGAGAGAGAGAGAGAGAGAGAGAGAGAAAGAGAGAGAGAAAGAAAGAGAGAGAGACTGAGAGATATATGATATATATATATATATATATAAAGAGCAGTGGGTATGGTGGTTTGAATATGCTTGGCCTAGTGAGTGGCATTAGTAGGAGGTATGAACCCATTGGAGGAGATTTGGCCTTGTTGGAGGATGCATGCCATTGTGGGGATAAGATTTGAGACACCTATCCTAGCTGTCTGAGGACAGTCTGCTCCTGGCTTCCTTTGTATGAAGATGTAGAACTCTTAGCTCCTCCAACATCGTGTCTGCCTGGACGCTGTCATGCTTCCTGCCATGATGATAATGGACTGATCCTCTGAACCTGTAAGCCAGCCTCAACTAAATGTTCTTTATACGAGTTGCCTTGGTCTTGATATCTCTTCACAGCAATGGAAACCCCAACTAAGACAGTGAAACAGGAAACCAGATACTGGGAAGTGGTCAGGGTCATTATTTTTTAAGTAAAACTATTCGAAAGAACTAAGAGTGGTTCCCATGAAAAAATGCCTTAATCCCTTAGTAGGATACCACCCGTAATGACTTCCCATTGAGACCAAGTTCCAAACTCATGAATCTTTGGGGCACATTGAAATCGTGCCAAAACTATAATATCTTCTGAGTGATGTTGTACTTATGTAGGCTATCTCCTTACCTCATCTGTTCTGGGAACTCTGTTTTTCATATCATATGACACATCATGTATGAATATTCTCACCACTTCTTGACTTTGATGCTGATAAGACTTCTCATCCTTCTTATATACCCAAATTTGCTCTTTCCTCAAAAGTATCCAGAAGGAGTAGAAGTGGGAGATGAACAGTGGATGAATGACTGCCATGGCCTCCATCCTATGCATAATCATGTATTAGAGTCCAGTGTTATGTAGCAATTTTCTTCTGGAGAGGAGTAGGTCTATAAGCCTCAGAAAGCTATCAAACCTATAAGACTCAGGAAGCTCATGAAACTTAAAAGACCAAGGCAGCTCAGGCAATTACATGATTCACAAGGTTCCTCCCCAAAGTGATATAAGTATTAAGCAATTTCTAGATGTGAGGGTACTTTTCATGGAACTCTCTGCAAGTTGTATAGGGATTTCTCAATATACAGCATTCATGAGTCATTACCTATGATAGGCTTTTTAGTGATGGATCATAATCTATCATTCATATTCCTGTTGGCAATCCACATGAATTCACTGATTCACAAAGTCAGACTTGGGTTGGCTGCAAGTGCCTTATGCAGAATAAACATGTGTTTATATCTCCTTAGGAGGTCACATAGCATCTGATATCAAGTGGTTCCTTTTTATTTTTTATTCAGTTTTTGGCAAGTGCACACATGTATACAATGTATACTGAGCATATCCTCACTCACTTTCTTCTCCCTATTCCTGTTGGACACACCTCAATGCTTCCCTTTCTGCCTTCATATTCTCCCTCTCTCTCTCTCTCTCTCTCTCTCTCTCTCTCTCTCTCTCTCTCTCTCTGTCTTTCTCTCTCTCCCTCTCTCCCCCCTCTCTCTCCATCTCCCTCTGCTTTTCCCTCTCCTTCTCCCTCTCTCTCTCAATCCATTACTAACTAATATTGTTCAATTGATCTTGTTCAAGTAACCATAAGTATAATGAGTGCTTGAGTGCAATGGCTGTGTCATGTTCAGAAGACAATACTTCACAGCATGTTTTCCACATTTTAGTGTTTCCATTCTCTCACCCCTCCACTTCCTGAGTCTTGAGGAAGGGGTCAATAGCAATGTCCCATTTAGGATTAGGTATTCAGCAAACATTTATACTCAGCACTTTGGCTGATTATTGTCTCAGCATTGACAGCTGCCTACTGTAGAGTCTTTTCTAGTCATCATCAAAAGCAGAACTAATTTATAGATATAAAAATAAGTTTTTAGAAGGCAGTTTAGCAAAATATCTATTTAGCAAAACAACAGTGTGTAAGTTCCTTCAAGTGCTTGTGACCTTCTGGTATCAAGGGTTTTTGCATCTTGCTCCTTTGGGCGCACTACTGGTGACCACATTCATCCTTTTCATCTTTCACTCACCAAAAGTCAGGCTTAGATGAGTGTTCAAAATGCTTGTTGGCACATCAAATGATTGGAGGCTTCACCCTAATTCCTATTTCAAAATGTACTATCCAATTCCATTCTGGGGATAAAAGAGTTTCAGAGGCTCACATTGGTTCCCCCTCCCATCTCACTCCAGCCATAAATGGGAGGTAGAAAGAGCTCTGATCCCTCCACTGTCTGAGCAGAGATTTTCCATGAGCTGTCACAGATCTCTCACAGGGACTGAGGGAGAGAGGCTAAGAGAGACAGGAGGAGTTGGCAAAGGATTGAGACAATCAGGAAGCTGGGTTGCCTGCTGCAAGGAAGCAGGAAGGAGGGGCCATCTTGACATCAGAGACTGGTGAACTCTACCTGCTCCAATGCAGTTTCCCATGGGCCCTGCCTGCATCTTCTTGAGAAAAGGCATTGCTGAGAAGCAACGGGTGAGATGGGGGCAGTGCATAGGATGGTAGGAAGAGCAAGGGTTATCTGGGGCACGGGGAAAGAAAGGGATATGCAAATGCTGAGCAACAAGGGGAGCAGGTGGAGAGAGCACAAACTGAAGCTCAGATAGGCATAAGGGTCAGTGATCAGAGGTTGGAAGCAGAGGGGGATAGTAGAGTGAGACAAATATAAAAGAGAGATGGTATAGAGCCATTTTTGATAGCATCATTGCTTCATATGGGAAATCATACACTGATGATGATGATGATGATGATGGCAATGGTAATGCTGCTTCTGCTGGTAGTGATAACAATGCTGGTGCTGATGGTGGTGATGAGGATGGTGATGACAATGATGATAGTGGTGGTGGTGCTGCTGCTGCTTCTGATGATGATGATAATTATGGTGATGGTTGGGATGATGTTGATGATGGTATTAACAATGGCTACTGCTTATTAAGTCTTGCTGTTTGTCCAGTCTTGTGTAAAAGGCTTTACATGCTTGATGACATTCAGTCCTCAGAATAGCACATGAGGTTGGGTATAATTTCATTCCTATTTTATAAGGGAGTAATATTGTAAACTGAGGCCATTAAGTCATGAAGTATTTTGTTTTAAGCCTATACAGCCAACAAGTATATCTATTTATGCATCTACCCAAATATCTATCATCTGTTAATTTACTCATTTATTTACTTATTTATTCATGTTTGAGTCTCAGTAGCATGTTCTTCATTGTAAGGCTTTAAAATCACCAGAGAGGGGAAGAAAAGAAAGGAGAGGTGAGAGGAGTAAGGGGAAAAGATAGAAGGGAAGAGAAGAGGAAGTGACACAGGTCAAGGTGAGGTAAGGCAGGAAAGGGAAGACAAAAGAAAGGAAGGGAAAATAGGGGAAGGAGAGAGGGGGAAGAGAGGTGAGGGATGGTAAGAGGGAAGAAAAGAAGAAAGAAAACCCAAAGTGTGGTCTCCAAGAATAAAGTTGATAAGTTAATTACCAGGCACTATGTCTGTTAACCAAGCATACCTTTGGGTATACCCATGATTAGGGAACAATGACCAGCAATTCCAATATGTAAGACTGACACTGAATATTCTATGAAAATCTCTCTGAGAACTGGTTTCACACAAGGGGAGGCTCATCCCAGGAATGAGGATGGAGGTGCTAGAGACACTGGGATATAGCATAAAGAATTTGGCATAGGAGTCAGGAGTCCTACATCCTAGTCTCAATCCTGTGTCTGATCTTTGAGTGACTTCAAAGGAGTATGCATGTCATAAAAGCAGAAGAGGGTATTACTTTGTGGAGGAAATGGGACTGGGAAGAGTGGAACATGTGCTAGATGTGATGGTACTAAAGTCAACAAAGAACAATGATATAGGTGTGTGACAACAACATGATGTAAAACTGTTTTTGGTGATAACACAAATTCATTTTCAAATGTTGAAGTGTCTGAGTATGTATCTTAGCTGGTAGAGTTTATCTAGCACATATGAGGCCCTAGATTCAATTTCCAGTACCATACAAAGTGGGTGTTGTGGGTTGTCTCTGTAATTCTAGTGACTGGCAGGTAGAGGCAGGAGGATCAGAAGTTCTTCTTAGCTATTAGCCTGGCTGGCTACATGAAAATATCTCAGTAAACAAACAAACAAACAAATAAATAATAGAATAAATAAATAAGGGCCAATGAGATGGATCAGAAGGTAAAGCGACCTGTTGCTAAGTCTGATGACCTGAGTTCTATCTCCAGGTTTGTGGAAGGAGAGAACCAATTGCCTCAAACTGTCTTCTGATCCCTCACAAGTATTTGGCAAGTACTTGCATTTCAAAACAATTAAGCAAACAAACAAATAAATAAAAGAAAATAGAACAAATTGATTTATCTCTCCCTTGAAAGGGGATATTCTATTTATGAACTGTGTGACCTTTGGTAGGCTTATTAAATCCTTCTGTTTTTAGCTTCTCATGGGTAAGATAAGAATATTTGAGTCTACCTCAGTGATGTGGTTCTGAGGTATAAGTATAATGGAAGAACTCATACAGACATCCCTCTGAATACAGTAGATGAGACATATTGTACTTTCTTTATCTGGAGAAGAAGTTCTGATCCCAGGATGTTTAGGGCAGAAAGTTGGAGATTAAGATGCAAGGATGGGACAAAAGAGTCATTAGAGAAGAGCTTGGGATGGAAGTTATATTGGAAGGAGGAAGATGAAAGTTAGAGGAAGACTGTGAAGGACCAGAAAGCTTGATAGAACAATGGGCTTGTTTGGGGAAGTAGGGATTGGATTTCTTACTCTTTCAACCTCCTCTCTTGTGTTCTTTTCAGGAGAGACCACTGGGACAGGATGAGATTGATGGTAATTGCTTTCTCAGATGCCCTTCCATATAGCTACCCATTACTTCCCTCTTTTGTATTTCTGTGTAAATTAATCCATGTGAAGATTCCTTTTCTTCTATGTCCCTGATCAAATATAATCTGTCAGCTCATTCTGGGTCATTTTATGTTCTGTTCCTTGAGTGTTGACAGGTGTCTATCTCATTGGCATAAGTCATAGAGACTCAGAAATGATTCAAGTTTTAGAGTGATTAAAAAATGTTACATTTTGGGGGGTTGTTTTTGAGATCCCTTTCAAGTTGACTCAAGAGTCTGAGAACTTCAGTGCTCTTAGGGTCATCTTCTTGCTAGCACATTTTTTATATCCCTGCTTAAAAAATGAACCATTTACTTCATTAAATGTATTCTTTGTAGAATTTCTAGCTATGTCTCATTGATAGTTTCAAAGGATACCAGTCTTCCCCTATGACTATTTCAGGTTGCTCTAACACTCTTCTCTCTTAACTTTTAGAGCTCCGGGAAGCATTTCTTGAATTTGACAAGGACCGAGATGGGTTCATCTCTTACAAAGATTTGGGCAATCTCATGAGAACTATGGGTTACATGCCTACAGAGATGGAGTTGACTGAGTTGGGCCAGCAAATACGAATGAACCGTGAGGACAAGGGGCAGGAGGCATGCCTGGAGTTGGGGACAGGGTGGGTGTAAGACAGATATTTAGGTTAAATAGGAAAGTGGTTAAGGGGAAGAGACATCTACCAGAAAGCAGCTCAGACTATGCTTGAAAAGGCTGCATTTGAAGTAATTAGAAAGAGATGGCTCTAGATACACTATTTGCTTCTTTTATTATTGAAACTGTTAATGGCTCTAGATACTAGTTGCATCTTTTATTATTAAAACTGTTGAAGATTAAAAAATCATGTGTATGAATGTTTTGCCTGCATGTATGTCTGTTCACCAAACATGTACCTGGCACCTTGCAGAAGCCAGAGAGAGTGTCAGGTCCCCTGGAACTGGGTTATACACAGTCATGAGCTGCCACATGAGTTGTGAGAACTAAAGCCAGGTCTTCTGCAGGAATAGGTCATGAACTTAATAGCAGAGCTCTCTAGCTTCCCACTTTAAATTTTTAAATCATAATTATTTTGTAAGATGAGGGAGAATGGGGGTACATGTGAATGTCACAGTGTTTGGGTTCTGATTAGAGAACAATTTGAAGGAGTTGGCTTTTTCCTTCCACCATGTGGGTTCTGGGGCTTGAACTCAAGTTAGGCAGGAAGCCATCTACCTGGCTCATGAGTCCCACTTTCATTATTTACTTATTGTGGTCATTTTCAACAGTGGAATACTTCTGGAATATTCCTGGTTTTCAGTTTCCCCATCTATCAAGTAAAGATATGATCATGGCTTATTTATTCATTGTGTTGTAGATAGGAAGAGGTACCACCATGGGGAAAGTCATATTCCCCATGAGCCCTTACTGAATGTAACTTTTTATCAGTAGAGTTCTTTGTAGTGGGGCTTGATGGATGTTGAATATGAACCTGGACTTGGAGCCAGTGTCACTCAGTAGCATTGCTCAGGGATGCATCATTAAATGGAAATCAAACTCAATTCTGTGATTGAAGCCAGAATTAAGTTGGCTCTTCATCATGGATCTGAGTTAACAAGATTTAATTTCATGTCATAATAGTAGTTAAGTCTTTGTCTGCTGGTTCCATTATCTGCATGTTCAAACAAGTGCAACAGAAAATATTTAGAAAAGGAACTGTATTACATTAAACACATAAGGACTTTCTGCCTCTGTTTCCTAAATAATATAGCACAGCTGTATTATATTCACAGAGCATCTCAGTAGATATGGAAAATCTAGTAGATAATGGAAAATCTAGAGGTGACTAGAACATATGGGAGACTACAAGTGCAAGATGCACACATTGGGCCACTTATAATAGGAACTTGAGCATTGACTTGCTTTGATATGCTATGGATGTCCTGGTACAAATCTTCAATGGACACAAAAGTATGACTGTCATCATATCTGAAAGAGACTGGTCCACATTTAAACCTATATTTCTTCTGTTGGTCTATAGATGGGGGAATGCATAAGCTTTAAACCAGTAAGATATTTGCTGAGTGGGTCTGGACAGATGACTCAGTGTTTATAGTGTCTGCTGCTTTTGCAAAAGACCTGAGTTTGGAACCCAGCATCCATGTTGGGCAGCTCAGCTGTCTGTAATTCCATGTTCAGGAGAATCTGATGCCCTCTTCTGGCCTCTGAAGTAACTGCATTTATGTACACACACACACACACACACACACACACACACACACACATACACACACACACACTGTTTAAAATGAATAAAAATTAAAGATATTTTATGAAGGTCATCAAGTTATGTGTATATCCTTTGTCTAGTAAGTTCATATTAGAACAACCTCACTTGACTTAGCTAGGTAGAGATAGAAACTCAAAGAAAATTCTTAGCATGCAGGAGGCTCAGAGTTGACCTATTTATGGCTTGAATAGGAAAGTGGAGGGATGGAAACTCAGAGTACTTAGAATCCTTGCTAACCATGTTCCTTCTTCCTCAGTTGGTGGCCGTGTAGACTTTGAAGACTTTGTGGAACTGATGACCCCCAAATTGCTTGCAGAGACAGCAGGGATGATTGGTGTCCAGGAGATGCGAGATGCCTTCAAGGAGGTGAGCTAATAGCTCCATAATACTGAAAGATGGGCAAGGGAGACACCAAGGGGCTAATTTAGAGGTCTGGTTGGGTGGGTGGTGTATGGTGTATGGTAAGTAAATCCTTGTAGAGACGGGTTGGGGAGGAGATATGAGATGTGGGTGGATGGGGGGATAAAATCTGGAGTGTAAAATAAATGACAAAATCAAGCAAATAAATGTAATAATTTGTTTAAAGACATAGAAAGCAAACGGAAGCTCCTGACCATGACAGATCTGTCACACTAGTTGTGAAGATGATTCCTTGAGTCTATGCATACATCCAAACTCATCTAGTTGTATGTATTATACATATACATAGCTCTTAGTATGTAAATGACACTCCAATAAATATATTTAAAATAATATAGGTAAAAATTTTAAAGAATAATGTTGATGAGCCAACATTCTGGTAGGTGATATGTCCTAAGTGCTTAGCTTAGTTCTTGGCCTCCAGTGAGTGACTAGTACTCTGGCCATTCTCCAGTGAAGCTTACCTAGCCTCATTGTTTCTGTTTAGTTTGATGCCAATGGAGATGGGGAGATCACACTGGCAGAACTGCAGCAGGCCATGCAGAGGCTGCTGGGAGAGAAGCTTACACCCCGGGAGATTGCTGAGGTGGTACAGGAGGCTGATATCAATGGAGATGGCACTGTTGACTTTGAAGGTAATACTTCGGGTAGAAATCCAGGGATGTACTCCCATAACTTCTCTATATGGTTCTCTGGGTCATCTACTCTATAATCTTCTCCAAGTTCTCATTTGAAGGTGTGTTCTAATTTCATGTGTGTTGCTATGCCTTTCCCCAGCTAGCTTTCTCATATAGTCCAGAACTGGTACAGGGAATGGTGTTGCCCAGAGTAGACTGGGGACTCCTGTACCAATTACTAACCAAACAAACCCCACAGATATGCCCATAGGCCAATCTGAACCTGGTACTTCTTCAGTTGAGATTTCCCCTTTCCAGACAACTCCAGGTTGTGTCAAGTTGATAATAACTATGAACTAGTACTCTGTGGGATCACATTTGAGGGAGGCAAATTTAAATTTGGCTATATCAAGAATTAAATTAATTTAATTTGAATTAAAGTACTCAGCATCTAGCTATTGTCTTCAGCTGGGTGAAAAATCTATAGTCTGTTTTTTAAGTCCATGCCTATTTAGCCTACCCAGTCTTATCTTGTGCAACCATGATGCGAATTGGTATGCTCCAGGGGAACATGTTTCCTATTCTTCATCCTTCAATTTCTCTTCCTTTGTAATCTATGTTTTGCCATATGGAAACTTAGTAAATGTGTTGCATACCTACTGGATCTTATCAGTCTCAGATGTACCATGTGCATCAGTGAATGTGGGGAAAAATGGAGGTGAGGCCTATGAGACAGATCTTTAGGTCAACTATAAACAAGAGAAGTATAGGATGACCTCATGACACAGTGGGGCCAGCAAGTTCATCTAGAATTAAGTCTAAACAAAGTAATGGGCAATCTGCTCCTACAGGACTTTTTTTTAAATTTACTGTCCATTTGATCTCAAACAGGCCAGTTTCCCTCACTAGACTCTTTTATTTTTGTAGAATGGCATTCTTCCAGGAGCACTGAAAGATAGGACAAAGGCTAGAAATATAGCTCTGCAGGTAAGAGCATTTGCTGCCCAAATATGAGGACCTGAGTTTGGATGCCTAGTACCCAGGGCCCTGTGCCTGTAACTGGTGGTAGATAGGACTAGAGAGCAGAGGTTCACTGCAGTTTCTTGGCTACCAGCCTAACAAAAAAATTGGTGAGAAGAGTCTGGAGAGATGGATCAGTAGTTCAGAGTGTTGGCTGCTCTTCTAGAGGTCACATCACTCACAGAGGTTCACAACTCCAATTCCAGGAGATCCAAGACCTTTTTTCTGCTCACACTGGGCACTGCATGTAAATGGTACATAGGCTTACATGCAGGCAAAATACATTAAAACAACAGCAACAACCAGTAAAGCCCCAGATTCAGTAAGAGACCCATTTTCAAAGGAATAAAATAGGAACACTTAGAGAAGGACACTGGGTATCCTCCTGTGCCCTCCACATGGATGCACAGGTGCATGTGCTTCTGTACATACATTCATATAACATACGCACATACACACACAAAATGAAATAAAGTATTAATAACTTCTGTTTATGAGATCTTAGTATGTTTTATGAACACTATGTCATAGAGAATTCAAGGTATTTCTTGAAGACTAATGTCATTGCTTGCAACATAGAAGAAGCTCCCCAAAGTAACTCCAGTTGCCTCATGGAGGAGCCTTACAGGAATATTTTTTTCTTTCTTCCTTCAGAGTTTGTGAAGATGATGTCTCGTTGAAGAGGTAATAGAAGCTCCAGACACATGCTGCCTTGTCAACATGGCCGAATACTTGTAGAGCACTGGATGCCCAGAATACCTTAAGGGATGGAGGGTGGGAGTGAGCTTGCCACCATATGGACTAGGGTGTGACTACAAACAGTTGCTTTGATTCTTGGGAGCAGAGGCATACATAGAAGCAAGTTTAGGAGGAAGACTCTATGTATATAAATCTGAATTATACTAGGATCTAGTGCCATGTTCCAGAAGCTATGGCATCATATCCTAGTCTGTTTCCCACCAGATTCTCCTTCCATGACTCCCATGGTTAAAAGATGATGGGGGAACTTTTTCATAGTCTAAAAGAAAGAAAAGAAAGCTTTTCAAAAAGTTATACACATAGCTTACCTTTCCCCTGGCTACTCTAACAATGACCTCATTTCCTTCTCTTAGTAAGAGAGTGTCCCACTAGTCACAGGGTTATAATGACAATCCTAATAAGCATCAGTTTAGAAATGTCTCGGGAAGAAGCATTCAAGGTTGCATTTTTCCAATTTACCAGAAGCACAGTCTGTCGCTCCCCCCATAACCACCCATGTCCCTGCCCAAGTGTGAGATAACCCCCGGGGAACTGAGCTAAACCACAAATCTGGATTATCAAGGTTTAGTGCAAGCTGGTCCCTGTGAGTATTTAATCCTCTGCAAAATGAGAGAGAGAGAGAGAGAGAGAGAGAAAGAGAGAGAGAGAGAGAGAGAGAGAGAGAATTCCCAAATCCCTAGCCCAAGCCAAATAAGTGCAACATCATTCCTGGAAGCCCTCTGCTGCTGTGTTGATCTGTCCCTGGCTTTCTTTACCTTAGGTGGTTCGTGAACTTCACTCCTCATGTATAGATATGAATCTGTACCCTTCAGTTGCTTTATCATTCAAGATAAAAAATTTGTGTCATGTCTACCTCCAAGCTTTCCTTGCATTGAAGTCCATTATCTAGAAATATAGAATATGTCATCTGATCCTTGATCAAATAGCCTCAATTTACATGAATGGAATAAAGTAAAAGTAGAAGAATATATTTCCCATCATTTTGTCTGTGGTTGCTGTTTCTGTAGTGTCACTATCCAGAGACTACTTGATTTTCTTTTAGTGTTTTTTTCTCCTTTTCTCTCTCTCTCTTTTTTTAGTATTTATGCAGCAGCTATCTTTAAGTTGAAACATTTCAACCCAGAGGAAAGCTTGTTAAGACTCATGAAATCCTAAAGGAGGTTCCTTAAGACTCAGGAAGTAACCTCCCCCTTCTCAGAGGTGAAGTAGAGGGGTGGTAGGGTAGTGGGAGGGACTGTATGAGAGGGGAGACTGTTATGAGAGAGTGGGGCTGCAATTGGGATGTAAAGTAAATAAATTAATTAATTAATGGAAAAATAAGATGCAGGAAGTATTGGTCTGGATAGATACCTCTGCTGCTCTTCCAGAAGACTGAAGCTTGACTCTCAGTGTCCATATGGTGGCTTATAATCATCTATAACTTCAGTTCCAGGGTATCTTGCTCCCTTTATGGCTTTTGTGGGAGCTGTATGCATGTAGTTCACATATATGTGCAGACAAAACATCCATAAACATTAAAAAAATAAGATTGAGTATATGGCCTTGGATTTCTTGGGAATAACAATCTGGAGGAAGGTAAAGTGAGAGAGTGGTATTCATATATCCACTAGGGCATGAGCAGCCTCCAAAGGGGAGTGATTCTCTATTTGGAAACAGTCAATGGCTCTTCTAATAGTGGTGGTATCGCAGGTGCTCTTCTCCCACCCCCACCTGTGCTGGAGTTTTAACTGGCTTGATCTTATGCAAGTAAACATAGCTACTATGAGTTGATGCAGTTAACAGCCTTGTTGTGCCCAGAAATCAGTATTTCACAGCTCTCCTACCCATCCACCAGCTCTTACATTTTTCAGCCTCTCTCTGATATTATATTCCCTGAGCTTTAAATGGTGGAAGGTTGATACAGATGGCTCATCTGCTGCTGAGCACTCATAGTTATTTATACACAGAACTTTGAACAGTTATGAGTCTGTGGATTAATCACTCTCCACCAAGCAAAATGAAGATTTGCTGACTAAAGTAAAGACATAGAATAAATATATTTATAATTAAAAATATTTAGAATGCAGTTTAACAGCATGACAATTTTGTGAAACAACAGTAGGTTTCCTTCTAGAGCCTGTGAATTCCCTAGTCATGGGTTTTTGACCAAACCTCCCAGGAGTGAATTCCCTCCTATGGTGTAGGTTTCATAGTCTATCAGTAAGCAGTTTGTTAACCCCGTAACTGTCATGCCACTATTGAACCTCTGAGAAGATCAGTATAGTAGCATTAGGGCTATTAGTAACAGTAAAAAGAGGACATGAATTTGAGAAGAGAATTAAGCTGTTAGAGGGACATAGTGGTAGTTAGAAATATACACTGAAAAGATGCATGAAGCTGTCAAAGAATAAAATGTATTATTTAAAATAAATATAAATAAAAATACCACACATACACACATACACATACACAAACACACAAACACACACACACACACACACACACACACACACACAAACATAGAACCCCATATCTACTATGTCTCTAATTCAAGCAGAGTTAATGGTTATACCATACTTTTCTTCTGAACCTGACACACAAAAGTCCATTTGATGAAGCAGTATTGTTAAATGCAGAAACTGAAACATGGGGTGAATAGGATGGAGGCTTTCCTTTCTCATATGGGCTTAATTCAGGAATTAGAGTGTCAGATATTCATGATCATATATGTAAAAATCATAAACTTAAAAATGAAATCCACAGTCAGCAGAGGGTTAGTTTTAAGATAATTTATTTTTTGTATATGAGTATACTGCAGCTGTCTTTAGGCACACAGAAGAGGATATCAGATCCCATTACAGATGGTTGTGAGCAACCCTATGATGGCCGGTATTTGAACTCAGGACCTCTGGAAGAATAGTCAGTGAGTGCTCTTAATCACTGAGCCCTCTTCAGCCCAAGAGTTAGCTTTAAAATGTAGTATTAGTCTCAAAAGAAGGCTCACAGAAGAAAGGTTTAAAGAGTTACTGCAGAGAGAAAGCAAGCTAAGATTCCAAAGTCAGTTCAAGGGCACTTCAGCCTTTGATCTGGTGCTCAGGGGCTTTTTATAGGCCTGGGCAGTAGAAACTTGATAAAAGGTGAAGTAGTTTTTTTTTTTTTTGAGATTAGGTTTTGAGTAATTGTGGGCTTAGCCAACTGCAGAACCCAATAGTCTATGTATATTCCCCTGGTCCAACCAGGGTGACTATAATCTATACTTCTGTGTTTGTTAGTTTTTTTGGCAACTTGACATAAGCTACAGTCATCTGGGAAGAAGGAGCCTCATTTAAAAAAAATGTCCCCAACTGATTGACCTGTAGGTAAGTCTTTGGGGGCATTTTATTGACTAATTATTGATGTAGGAGGGTCCACTTACTGTAGGTAGTAACACTCCTGGGCATGTGATCCTGACTGTATAAAAAAAGTACAGGCTAAGAAAACACATGGGGAACAAGCCATGGTTTGTGTTTCTCTATGGCCTCTCCTTTAGTTCCTGCCTCCAGGTTCATGCTTGGGTTCTTGCCCTAACTTCCCTCAGTGATGAAGAGTAATCTGAAAGTTTAAAGCTGAAGTAAACCCTTTTCTTGCCAAGGTGCTTTTGGTTATGTTCTTTATCACAGAAATAGAGAGCAAGGTAGGACAATGCTCAAATGAATTAGAATAACCTATACCAACTTTGTAGCTCTAAGGAGCTTCAACACTAAGAAAAACAAAACAAGAACAGCAAACTCACCCTGATGTACAGACTGATGTTGGAGTCAAGTTACATTAATATTTGAAATAGACTTAACAGTTTTAATAGTGTAAAACTATTAACTTTATCAGTCCGTTTTATTTGGCTCATTGTTACAAATAGTGAAGGTTATGTGTGTATCAATTAATGTTTAACGATATAATTAAAACTGAGAGCAGACATGGAGAAAGATACAGATAGATTTGGATAGAATATTAAAATAAACATTAGAAGTGAATGATAGTATAATGGATGGATAATGTTGATTTACACTTATGAAAAGACAATTTGAGGGTAGATCTAAGACAAAAGATTTTAGATATGATTAACATACTTAAATGATAAGGAAAGAACATAATTATATTTTATGCAAAACTGAGCATGTCTATGGATCAGTGCCTTGCACACACTTTTATTTCTATATAGGCAACATCACACAATGAAATAGCACCATGAACAATTTGTACTAGAATTCAAATTCTAACTCTCACACAGCCTAAAGGTATGACCTTGGAAAGGCCTTAATTTTACTGGGAACATTTATTGAATGAAGAGGATGGGACTGCATCTCTCAGAGATAAATGGGTAGACTCAATAAGATCTCAAGATAAGAACCCAACACCAGAGAATATAGAGTAAATGTTCTTCCTTACAAAGTCAGGATGAGACATCTATCAAGATAACATATTAAAGGGAACATCTTTATCATTTCCTCCTCCCCTCTCTAAGACCCAGGGATCATTGCAGAAGAGGGGGTAAAAGAAGAGGTAGAAGTCTGCAGAGAGAAATATGGTATTGACCAAGTTTCAGATAGTTGTGAGCCACTATATGGGCGCTAGGAACTGAACTCTAGTCTTCTGCAAGAGCAGCCAGGACTCTTAACCTCTGAATTATCTATCCAGCCATTTTTCCACTTATTAACTATATAAGCTAAGAGACAGTATGATAATCTTGATTAGTCTTAAATAGTCTCAAATCTTTGTTTTGAGAGCACTATTTTAATACTATCATTATTATCATGGTAGTATCAACATCCCTTATTTAAATATCTGATATTCCAAACTCTAAAATGATTATGGCACCAACATGGCTCACAGGAAAATACCACAACAGAGATCATTTAATGAGCCATGCATGTCCTTTTGGGTCTGCATTACCTCACTTAGGATATTTTCTAGTCCCATTCATTTGCTTGCAAAATTCATGCTGCTGTAATTATTGATAGTTGATATCACTGTGTTAGTGAAGTACATTTTCTGTATCCATTCTTTGGTTGTGAGACATCTTGGTTGCTTCTAGTTTCTGGTTATTAACAAATAAGGGTGCTATGAACATAGTGGAGCACATGTCCTTGTGATATGGGATCCACCCCATGGGTGGGCACCAAATCCTGACACTATTACTGATGCTATGCTGTGCTTGCAGATAGGAGCTTAGCATGGATGTCCTCTGAAAGGCTGTATCAGCAGCTGGCTGAAACAGATGCAAATACCATTGGGCTGAGGTCAGGGATCCCTATAGAAGAGTTAGGGGAAGGATTGAAGGAGCTGAAGGTGATAGCAACCCCATAGGAAGACCAATAATGTCAACTAATCTGAACCATAGGAGCTCCCAGAGACTAAGCCACCAACCATAGATCAAACATGGGCTGGTCTGTGGCCCCTGCTACATATGTAACAGAGGGCTGTTTTGAATGGCCTCAATGGGAAAGGATGTATGTAATCCTGTAGAGACTTGATGCCCCAGAACAGGGTATACCTAAGGGGGAAGCATCCTCTCAGAGGCAAAGTGGAGGAGAAATAGGGTGAAGAACTCTGGGAGGGGGGACACAGAGGGAGGCAACATTTGGAATGTAAATAAATAAAATAATTAATTAAAAACTTTTTCAAAAGGACATTGTACTGGACGGCTTTGTGTGTCAACTTGACACAGGCTAGAGTTATCACAGAGAACGGAGCTTCAGTTGGGGAAGTTGCTTCCATGATATCCAGCTGTGGAGCATTTTCTCAATTAGTGATCAAAGGGGTAGGGCCCCTTGTGGGTGGTAGAATCCCTGGGCTGGAAGTCTTGAGTTCTATAAGAGAACAGGCTGAGCAAGCCAGGGAAAGCAAGCCAGTAAGGAAAATCTCTCCATGGCCTCTGCATCAGCTCCTGCTTCCTGACCTGCTTGAGTTCCAGTCCTGACTTCCTTTGGTGACAAACAGCAGTGTAGAAGTAAGCTGAATAAACCCTTTCCTCCCCAACTTGCTTCTTGGTCATGATGTTTGTGCAGAAATAGAAACCCTGACTAAGACAGACACGTTCATGTCTAAGGAGAAAGATCATGTCATTTTACATTAATACAGTCCCTTTGGAAATCTGCCTATGGAAAGCTTTGAGACAGAGGGATGCAACTGTGAGAAATTAATTTTTAAGCTCCCCAGACTATAGTTCCCACCACTCACCCTTTATTGTTAACTCTAAAGGTTGGGGTGAATGGACATGAAGGGGAAAGTCTATTGAATCTGGAGCAGGTGAAGAGAAACCTTCCCATGTAGAAGACAGGGAAGATACAACTAGTGTTCTCTAAAAGATGAGTCAGAAGAGAATCTCAACAACATATAAGGTAAGGATACACCTTAATTTAAAACTTGCATTTCTTAAATTCAGAGCCTGAAATTCCAGCCCCGAGTTGAACTTAGTGGCGTGTGTTTGTGATAATCAGTTCTCTAGAGGTTGAGTTATGGTTCAAGGCCACTTTAGGCTACATAGTAAGTTTTTGGCCAGCATAGTGGGACCCTATCTCAAAAAAACCAAGATAGCTAAATATGTCAGTCAATTAATTAAAAACACAAATAAAAAAACCACAGTTCTTAAGGTAATGCCACTAGGACATGAAAGCCACTGAGAAGTTGTGAGGCTAAATCTATCACAAATGGAAGTATAGCCTTTATAAAAAAAGACCCATATGACTATGCCCTAGGATCATATGAGATTTTACAATGCAAAGTTGCCATCTGAAGCATGAATGAGCATCCTCTTCAAACTCTGAACAATCCAGTGTCTTAGAATACATTTCTTCTTCTTCTTCTTCTTCTTCTTCTTCTTCTTCTTCTTCTTCTTCTTCTTCTTCTTCTTCTTCTTCTTTTCTCCTCTTCCTCCTCCTCCTCCTTTTCCTTCTCTTTCTTTTTCTTCCCCTTCTCCTTCCCCTTCCTTTTCTTCTTCCTCCTCTTCTTCCTTTTCCTTTCCTCCTCCTCCTCTTCTTACTTTTCCTTCTCCTCCTCCTTCTTTTGGTATCTTTTTAAAAAATTCTTCTCTCATATGTTATATCCTAACTGTAGTTTTCCCTCCCTCCACTCCTTCTAGCCCTTCCTACCTCCCCTTCCTCCCCAGATCCACTTCTCTGCTTCCCTTAAAAAAGATCCATACAGGGTATGAAATTGTTGCTTCAGTCTCTGTGACCTCCTATGTGCCCTGATTAATTGATCCTATGGGCTGTGTTCTCATAGTGGAGGAACACATTTCCTTTGTCCATAAGCCACCAAGTCTCTAGTAATGTGTTATAGTATCACAAGTAGATCAAGTTTTCATTGTGGTTTGAAAGCTATTTATCTGCTCTGTGAAACTAGCTCCATAATGGTAAGAAAGCTTATGCCTATATCATGTTAAAGATATCAAGAGTACTAGGGAAGTGTTTTGTTTTAGTTTGGTTTCTGTTGCTGTGCCCTAACCAAAAGTAAATTAAGAAAGGAAAGGGTTCATTTTATATTACAGTTATAGTCTATCACAGAATGAATTCAGGCCAGGATCTCAAGTTGGAACTTGAAGGCAAGCTTGCTTGTTGTTCCAAACAGCATTATTTTGGACCAAGGCACGTGATAGCCAGAGATCTACATCAGGAACTATGGAGGATACTGCTTGCTAGCTGGACTCAGGTTAGCTTTCTTAAATAGCCCAGGACCACCTGTGTAGTGATGGCACTGCGTAGAGTGGGCTGGGATGTCTTACATCAATTAATAACCAAGACCTTTCTCCATAGATATGCTTGCAGGCCAGTCTGATCTAGGTAATTCCTCAGATGAGCCTCCTTTCTCAGGTAACTCTCAATTGTATAAAGTTGATAGTTAGAGCTACATAGGACACATCTCAGATGCAATAAAGGTAAACAATGTATATTGTCCCTGTGATCTTTCTAAGAGAGAGGGATAGGCACCACCAATATTACAAAGGTACATTATTGTATATGACCAGACTATTAGATAAACAGGGACACACAATGAGTCATTTTGAAACATCATACACTGAGAGAAAAAAACCAAATCCCTTTCCAATGGTTTTTTGAATCCTTTTGATTATGAAAAGGGAAAGCTTCAATTTAATATGTGTACATCTCTATTGTATAATTTCATAATCTCTCCTTTCAACAAAAAATAGGGCAGGACTAGGCTCAAAACCTTATTTGAACTGTGGTATCTAGTGAAATTTAATACCAGACTTTTCATAGCACTTTTTATTTGCATTCTCTGCACAGACAGTACTGCTGTTTTCTTATTATATCAAAGAGATGACAAATTTATTAAAGTGAAGTAAAGACTGTAAGAATTTAAAGAAAATGTCAAGTAAGTAGTAAGTTTTGGTGGTATCTAGATGTGGCAAACGGACAGAAGATGACATTTGATTAGTTAAACTTGGGAAATACAACCCTTGATCTTTCTATTTTTCTATATGAAAATGAGGATTTCATGTTTTGTTTAATATATTTTGTTCACAGACCCCAAAGTGATGAATTAGTCACAGTTTTTGCTGAAGGAACAACTAATAGAATAAACCATAGGAAATAAAGCTTAACATATATTTTTTAAATGAAGAGATCATAAGAAGAGGCAAAATTCAAATTAGAGCCAAAGTATAGCCTGTTGCATTATTATTATTATTATTATTATTATTATTATTATTATTATTATTCTCAATATGTGATAGTTAACATCTGGTCCTACATCCCAGGGAGTGCTGTTCTAGCCAACACACAGACCACACAAAGAGTATGTAAAGTTAATGCCTTGTTTGGGGTAAAGATAGAATGCTAGCATTCTTTCAATTCTGTTAATCTAGGCTCAAGTTATCATTCTCCCTCCCCTGATATACTTTAATGACATGAAGGAGTCCACAAGTAAAATAATCTGATAGGTAACTCCTCTTTCTCTTCTCCCAAACACTGTAGTGGAAATGCTGTTTTTTTTATCTTCTGGTTCAAAAAATTCTCAAAGAATCCTCCATCTAGTGTCTTCTATTGCCTGCTAGTTAAATACACATCAACGTGTTTGAGGAAGGTAGTAGGAAGGGAGCTATAATCCTCCCACCCACTGAGTTTAAACAAAAATTTCACACATTTTTGGGCGTGCTATAACTGGTGGAGAGTCTGATAGTTCTGGGTATAGTATCTGCCACTTCCCTATATATCAGAATGCACAGCCATACTCTCCAGAGAAAAATTCACTGGGACCTAAATTTCAGATTGGAGCATGGTTATGAAATTCTGAGTCCCTGAGACTAATAGATAGGAAGCAGAAGGATCTTGTTCTCTCTCTACCAGTAAATGCTTTTCTGCCCAATATGCATCATGATGTGTTAAATGAACTTGAGTATTGAACAATGTACTGCTATAATCATCAGTCCTTTACTAGTACAAGTGGGCAACATGAAGAGAATCTTTAAGCTGTTTGACACTATTCCTCATCCCTCACTCATTCCTCATGGGCCATGAGGAAAGGACTAGCAAGAATAAAGAGGAGAATTCCAGCTGGATGGTGGTGGCACACGCTTTTAATCCCAGCACTTGGGAGGCAGGCAGATTTTTGAGTTTGAAGCCAGCCTGATCTACAGAGTGAGTTCCAGGACAGCCAGGACTACTCAGAGAAACCCTGTCTTGAAAAACAAAACAAAACAAAACAAAAAAGAAGAGAATTCCTCTTTTGAATTTCACCAATGGGTTGATGTGGTTATAGGTTCTTAAGTAAAGTGGCATTTCCCACCAGTGGGTCTCAGAGATGGTGTAAAGTTTAAACTGGTTTGAATCTGGAAACTATGGTATATAGGAAGCATGGGTGCTACTTAGCAAATATTAGCTGTCACTGTTATGATCATTTCTGTCATGTTGTCATTAGTATTGTTATCACCATCATCAGTACTACCATCATCATCATCATCATCATCATCATCATCATCATCATCATCATCATCATCATCCTCATCCTCATCCTCATCGACAAAGTGTTTCCTCAACCCTGGGATGAACTAAGTACATGGGAGGTTGTAGAAATTGAAAGGGCAGATGGCCCCTATGCATGGAATTAAGGTTATCCTTCAGAGCTGTTAGTAAGAACTCAAATATAATGAATACTATTAGCCATCTGCAAAGCAACCCAGCAGATGGTCTAATCTTCTTAGCTGGGTTACAATCCTCTATAATCCATACCCTACTGACCTTTGTGTTCTCACTCTCTGATGAATGTCTCTTTGACCTTACACTATGATTTCTCTTGTATTTTCCTTTTTTCATGTCCCTTATCCCACCCTGAATGTCATTCCTCTCTTACTGTCTGTAATGAATTATTCCTTATCTATGACACCCTGCTTGTCACCTGCATCAATAGTTTTGACCATGTCCATATTATCCTACAAATCTCTGAAATAACTCCCCAATCTGAGTATTTGTGATCTAACAGTCCCATTCCGTGTGAGCTCTTTCAATGGAAGTGCTAGATTTGACTTATGGCTGCAGTCCTTGTTCGTAATTTGGAACTTCAAACTTAGGGTCACTTAACAAACATTCACAGAACAAAAAGAAATACACCAGTAAATCTGTGCAGAGGAGATATAAGGAAATCAAATTTCCCAACAGGAATATAAGTGTGTTCTTAGGAACTTTCTGCCAAGGATAAGCATTGGCTTGGAGAGGGGTTTTGAGAGAGGGGATGTCTGGGAGCAGCAAAACCAAGCTGGCATCCTATTTTCTGCTTGAGATGGCTCCCTAGACAACTTTATGTAGACAGCTCTTGGCTTTGTAGTCTGCTGGAGGCATCTTTTTATACTGCTCTCTCTGTCTCTGTCTCTGTCTCTCTCTGTTTCTCTCTTTTTCTCTCTCTGGGTGTTCTGCTCTGCTCTAGACAGATTTTTTTTTGCTATTCTAAAAAGCACTTTGATTGATACAGCTAGCTTTCTGCTCGAGACAGATCTCTTTGGTTGAGACAGCTCTCTCTGTTAGTGTAAATTCTAAAAGCTCTCTGGATAGCTCATGGGTTTTCTGACCAAAGTCAGAAAAGCTACTATAAAAATTCTTGAATATTTCAATCAAGTCAGAGATCCTGTAAGAAAAATTCTAAAAGTAATTCTTGGGTTTTCTGATCAAAATCAGAAAGTCAGAAAAAAATTCTAAAAGAGCTGTGTTTCACTTCAGACAGCCTTCTCTGGATAGCTGCTAGAAAAAAATCTGAAAGAGCTATGGAGGGAGGAGAGAACAGGGGTTTGTTTTTGTTTTTATTTTATTTTATTTTATTCCTTTTTTTCAGAGGGGAAACTGGGAAAGGACTTGACATGTAAATAAAGAAAATATCTAATAAAAAATTCTTGGGATATATGACATCCAGTTAGAAAAAATTCTAAAAAAGCTGTCTTCATTATCCATGTTTTTTTCTGACCCAAACCAGAAATCCTATTAGAAAAAAATTCTTCTTCTTCTTCTTCTTCTTCTTCTTCTTCTTCTTCTTCTTCTTCTTCTTCTTCTTCTT
>NW_022196904.1:10217995-10218379 GCF_008632895.1 Mastomys coucha
ACGATTTTTGGATACAGACTTCCTGCTATGGTCAAAGCTGTTTGACTTGAGTGAGTGACTTTATTCTCTGCCCACAGAGAACAGGTTACATTCATATAAGAAATGGTGTATGTATTAAGATGGTCTATCTATAAAGTCATTCACCAACTGCTTCAGTGAACAATGGTTCTGCTTGGAGGGTGGCACAAACATTAGGTGAGGGTGAGAATTTGGTTCAATAGCTGTGATAATTTGGAAAAGCATTCATCTCAGAGAAAGAGTAACTTGTAAAGTCCTCTTCAAACTTGATACAAGAGTTACAAACGTCAAGCAAAGAATTCAGTCTCACTCTTTGTTGTTCTCTTACAAGCCACCTCCCTAGTTAATCGTGTATGTTTCTTTTGG